>NC_056737.1:145170370-145177870 GCF_019279795.1 Protopterus annectens
CTCCCACTGGGAACCCCCCTGTGAGGCTGAACACTGTTTGTACTTGAGTCACTGGGTCCTTGTACATGGCCTGCCCTAATTCTACCAATGTTTCCGGGACTTCAAACCACTGCAGTACTTCCTAGATCAGCTTTCTAAGGACCTTGTCATATGCTTTCTCCAAGTCTAGGAATGCTCAATTGGACTCTCCTCATCTCTAGCTTCTTCTCAAGTATCTGTCTCACTGCAAACATTGGGTCAACAGTGCTGCATCCTGATCTGAATCTGAACTGCTCATCTCCCATCTCACATTCTACTACTCCAAGTATCCGTTTATCAAACATCCTCTCCAGAACATTCATGCAATGTGATAGGAGTTTGACACCTCTGTAATGCCCACAGTTGTGGATGTCCCCTTTGTTCTTGTACACTGGCACAAGTATGCTTATTCTTCAGTCATCTGGGATATGCCTTTCTCTCCACACTGCTGTTAGTACTCTCAGAAGCCATTTCTCCCCTATCTCACCCAGCATCTTTATCTGTTGTGACCTCATCTGAGCCTGCTGCTTTCTCTGACTTCATTTTCCTTAGTGCTGTTCTTACTTCTTCTAGGGTGGGCTCCTCTTCTCTTATTGTAGGCTGTTTCTGGGGAAGTACAGCTTCTGTGGGGTTTTCTTCATTGAGAAGCTGCTGGAAATTTTCCTTCCATTGGCCTTTGATGTCTTGTGAATTGGTGAGCAGGTTGTTGCTGGCATCCCTTATGAAGAGTGTCTGACTATCTTCTTTATCTTTCTGTCTTTGCTTTCAACCTGATATAGTTTCTTTGTGCCACCTACTGAGTCGCTTTCCAAAAGTTGATTGAGTTCCTCCGATGCCCTATTCTTTGCTATTGCAACTTCTGTCTTAGCTTCTTTGTTAGCCAACCATTAATCCTTCCTAGCCTGGTCAGTCTTTTCTGTCTCCCACTTCTTGCACACCTTCTTTCTTTTGATGACTTCCTGGACTTTTGCATTCCATCACCAGCTTTCCTTATGTATCTTATTTCCATACCTGGCTCGGCCACATATCTTTTCTGTAGTCCTAGCACATGCTGTTTTTAGGCACTGCCATTCTTGTTCAACTACACCTATTTCCTCCTCTTCTTAGTGTGCGAGACCCATGAGTAATTCCTTGAACTGTTGTACTTTCTCTCCAGTCAACAACTTCCAGGTCTTCAGCCTGGTCTCTGTTTACCTTAGAGACTTCTCTGATCACTGCTTGCAGCTGACTGTGGCAGCTAGTGGCTTATGCTGTGGGCTGACTGTTTCACTGGGGATGACTTTGCAATCATGGATTCTACCCCAGTGCCTTTTCCTTACTAGGAGGAAGTGTACCTGAGTTGCATGTTGGCTACTCTTGTATGTGATCTTTTGATTGTCTCTCTTTCTGAGCCATGTGTTGGCTACTACCAAGCCATTTGTGAGACAGAAGTCTAGAATGGCTTCTCCTTCTTTTTTCCTGTTGCCTCACCCATGTGGACCCAGGCAGTCCTCATATCCTGTTCTGTCCATCCTGGTATATGCGTTCAAGTCACCCATTGTCAACACCAATTCCTATTGTCCTGCTTTTTCTAGACGGTCCTGCAACTGCTGCCTGAATGCACTCTTTTCCTCACTATCACAACCCTGCTGTGGGGCATAATGAATACTGCCCTATCATTGCACTGGGCTCTGATTGTCATTAATTCTGATACCCTCCACTGCCTTCTGAAGCCTCTCTCTCACACCACAATTCCTACTCCAGTTCTAGCCTGTCGTCCATCTGAGTAGCAAAGTCTGGATCCCAAGCCAAGTGGCTTTGCTGCACTGCTCTTTCATCTCATCTATTGGATACATAGGATGTCCAGCCTCCTCTTTATCATCATGTCATCCACTTCCAAGCTGCATCCTGTCAGTGAACCTACATTAAGTGTAGCAATTCGCAGTTCATGGTTGTCAGGTTTGTTGGTTGGTTTTTCGTCTATTTTGCTCAATAGAGCTATCCCAGGTAACTCAGACTGGGGAAATAGACACCACCAGCCAGTAGCTTATTGATCCAGGGCTACTGGGCTTTATGACAGGCACACACTGACCAGTAGGGGCACATATACCCCTCCCACCATTAGCAAGGGTCTCTGACATAGGTCAGAGTAAGCCGGGTCCTCAACCTACTTATCACCGATAACTACTCATGCCCAATTTGGTGACATTAGTCAACATGAGCTAGAGCCTTATTTTACACTGTTGAGTGGCTAGCCCTGCCATGGTGCACAGTCCATGATCCATGTTCTCCTATCTTGAGGATACTGTGCACCATAGTAGATGCCCAAAGCGGTTGGTCTGTGCAACTTTTCTCCCTATAGTGCACCATGTAGTCTGTCCTAGTGCCCACAGTTCTTTTCACTGGGGAGTTTGAGATGAAAACACTCAGCATGTTTTTCAGACGTGGATAAACTGCATGGAGACACAGGGAGAATGTGCAGACTCCAAACAGGCATTGGTCGGAGGGCAGGATCAAACCTTGTACCTTGTGCATGGGAGGCAAAGATCTTAACCATTATGCCAACTGTTTTTTATATAGTCTATTATACATATTCTACCAACTATATTACTCAAACATAAAGCATCCCTACAACTTAACGCAGTAACCCTCCCACCATACCTATTTCCCAAAGAGCACAATCATAAAGTTTCCCTTATAAACAAACACATTCAAAAACTGTGAAAACTAATAACCTCATGCATATCTAAACTAGCCCTAAGTGGAGATATCCACCCCAACCCTGGCCCTACCATCTCCAACCCCAATCCTCATAATCAGACTAGAAACCACAACTTCTCCCATATTGCAGCCAATAGAAAGCCAAGTGACTTCCTTCTACTAAGCCTAAATATTAGAAGTATATCCAACAAAGTCCATGAACTCCATGCCACCATAGACTTGTACTCCCCAGATATAGTCATCCTGACACAAACCTGGCTAAAACCTCACATTACCAGTGAGCAAATACTCCCTACAGGTTACGGCATACTAAGAGTAGACTGGCTAAACAAGAAAGGAGGCGGTGTAGCTATAATATTTAAACAGCATCTAAACATTCAGATCTTAAAATCATCAGCTCCACAAATAGGCAATGAAGAAATAATATATACCAACCTCAAAAATAAACCAAAACAAAACCATCAACATAATTGGATGCTACTTCCCACCTGGCCAAAACATCCCTCCACTAGAAAACCTCCTCAGCTGGTCTACCCACCATATCCCCCAAGAAACTATCATTTTAGGTTATTTCAATATTGACTGGCAATCCTTTTCTGGCAACCATCCAACCCATCATGTAAACCTTCATGGCTTCACCCAACTAGTCCAGTCACCAACCAGGATAAATAAAAACATCAGCAAGCACACTACCCTGGACTAGATACTAGTCAGTAAGAACCCCCAGTCATATATAACAGGCTGCTTATCATATAGCCTCGGTGATCACTCCTCAACATTCCTACTCAAAAAATACCTATACCAAGCTAAACCTGTCATCTACCATCAAATATGTAAAAAACTAAACTTTAACCCACTCACATTCATCTCATCCCTCAAAGAATGTAACTGGCATCCTCTAAAGTACCTCAGTCTTGATGACGCAGTTGAATTTTTTAATACTACCTTCCTCAGCATCCTTAATTACCATGCCCCCATAAGACTTTCCAGAATCAAAGCACAACCCTCCCCATGGCTACAGAAAACCACTAAGTCAGAAATGAAAAACAGGGATAAAGCCTGGGAGCACTGGCAAAAAACCAAAACCCCCTCAACTAGACTGAAATTCCTAGAACTACGCAATAGAGTCAAAAAGCTAATAAAACAGGACAAATTCCAGTACTACCAGTCTGCCATAGACTCCTCTCAACACATCCCTAAACAATTCTGGTCCTCCATAAACTCCATCCTCCACCCAGGTAAAGTCAGTACCCCTCTTCCTAACATCCCTCACTCCTCAGAAAATAGTGCTACCTCATTCAACACACACTTCACACAAACCATATTATCACTAGCTAAACACAACCCCCCTCCCCTCCAACCCACACCTTCAACTAGTAATCTCCCCACTGCCTTCTCTTTTTCTCCTGTACCTACCTCCAACATAAAAAAACTCTTAATTAAACTTAAGCCCACCAGATTAGCAGCAGACAACCTCCCAAGTGAATACCTACAAATTGCAGCTGATGCTCTGGCCTACCCAGCATCCATCTTGATTAACTGATCTCGGTCAGAAAGTTACGTTCCCACACTGTGGAAAGTATCACATATAATTCCCCTCCACAAAGGCGGACCCTCCACAGAACTAACCAATTACTGCCCCATAGCTATTCTCTCTCCACTCTCCAAAATACTAGAGAGATGCATACACTCTCAGGTCTCAGACTACCTCCTTACTAGCAACCTCCTTCCCAATACTCAGCATGGTTTCCGACCAAACCATAGCACCACCACTGCCTTACTCTCCTTTACTAACACTATCCTTCAGCATAAAAACAATGGCTATCTCTCCTCTGCTACTTTCCTAGACCTATCTAAAGCATTTGACATGGTCCCACACAAACAACTTATCTCTGTCCTCAGTAACCTATCCTTCTCACAATCAGTCACCAACTGGTTTCAGAGTTACCTGTCTGACCGCCAACAATCCGTTGTATGGCAGAATGACATATCTCCCCAACTACCTGTCTCCATAGGGGTTCCCCAAGGATCCATCCTTGGACACCTACTCTTCTCTGTTTTCACCAATAATCTAGCCTCTGCCACCAAACATGGCACACTCATACAATACGCAGATGACTCAACCATCATCTGCTCAGCCTATCCCCTACCCAAACTGCAAAAAGTCACACAGGAAGCCTTTTCCTCTGTTGAAACTTGGTTATCCGATGCCCAATTAATACTCAACCCAAACAACACTAAACTACTCATCTTCCAACCCACCAAACATACTCAAAACAACTCTCACTTTAACATCACAGCAAAAGACAACACCACTATATACCCAACTGAACACACCAAATTGCTAGGAGTGGAAAGAGACAATAAACTAAAATTTGACATTCACATATCCTTGACCATAAAAAAAGTCCACAAAAAACTAGGAGCACTATACAGAAATAAGCAACTTCTCACCAAAGCAGCAAAGATTTCAATAGCAAATTCCCACCTTATCTCCACCCTACTTTATGCCTGTCCAATATATACCAACCTAAGGCAATGCGATCTAAACAAGCTAGAGACCTGCTACAAAAAAATCGCCAAATTCGCCACAGGGGCATCCTACCATAGTCACCACTGTCTCTTACTTGCTGAACTGGGCTGGCTTGAACTCCCTCACCTCCTTCAACGGTATCAACTCTCACTCACCCACAAACTAGTAAATCATCCACTAAATGTCCCATACCTCCAGAATCTACTCCAACCCTATCGCTCCACCAGACCACTAAGATCCAGCAACAAAAATCACTTGCAGATCACTAAAGCCAATAACTTTGCTGGTGAAGCACTATTCTCTTGCACCATTGCCAAATTATGGAACTCCCTCCCACCCACAATTACCTCCATACTATCATGCACCCACTTCAAAACTTTACTAAAAGCGCACCTAAAAACATGCTGGCTATGCCTTTGCAACTCCCACTCTAATATCACCACCCCATCCAACCACTACCTTTCTTTCCACCCCACTAACTACCTTGATTATAGCAAGCTCAGATGCTCATAAGCCTAGTACTTATTATACAGCAGGAACTTCTTCTTGAAACATTTGTTAATGTCTGTTATGTACTTCACAGATAAAGATTCTAGTTGTCTACTGATGTACTATGTTCTTCATCTGTAAATATGTTGTAAGTAATTGCTATGTTAAATTGTTAATCGCTATGTAATCCAATGTAACTACTGTCTGTTTATTTTAACTGTGGAGCTTTTCTCCCCGGGCCTTCACTGAAAATGGACCTATGTCCAGTCAGACACTCCCGGTCAACAAATATAAATAAATAAATAAATATAGTGCTACAATTTGAAATAAAAGGCTGTAGGTATTGTTTTGCTTATCACAGTACAGGTATTTTTGATCCACTTGTGTTAACTTATGTCCAGAATAATTCAGTAGTGCAGATTTGGACTGTTCCCTACAAAGCAAGTGTCTGAGTAGGCTCCTCACAGAAATGTCGGCACTTGTAATGGCAAGTGCCAACTGACCAAAAAAAACAAAACTGTAGATGAAGAGCGAATCTCAAACATCACTCTTCTCCTTTAAAGTTATTTATTGTGCGGGGGTCAAGCCCCCTGCATCTCGATATGCAAAGGCAACCCCCCCACCCCTAAACTTATATATCCTAAACTTATATAGATACCAATTCTAAGATCACCATACCTGTGAGAAAAGGCAATATTCCAAGAAATAGCTATCTTGGACTTGATATATGTAAGTCCTTTTTTGACCATTCTGTCTCTGTATTTTGTCACATTCTCACGTGGGTCCTGACATTTTAATGGTTACCATCTGAATATATTCTCATTTAAGATGCCGTATTCTGCTCCATTATCACCCTTAATTGTCAGAGTTTTGTCATTTTATAGTTAGTTTTCAGTTCATGATTCTAATAATAAGAGCACTGCTGCATTTTGTCCTTTTGGAAGAAACAGCATTTACAAGAACGCATTAACTGCATTCACAAGCAATATTTTCTCAGTTTCAGAACTATACAAATCTGTGACTATACAGACAATAGTTCAACTTGCATCAATCTCTTCCAAAACTTTCTGTGACCATCTCCCCTTCTGTTATTCTTGCATATTTTAGTGAATTGTTTCATCATTCCACAGTTCTGTATTCTTTACTCCTCACTGGACATTTTTTATCCTGTAAATAACCATACCTTGAACAACATGGCATCTCAGATTTTTTGCTTAATTTTTATCTTATACAAAACCAGAGGCTTTTCAAGTTCATTCTTATGTGTCCTTGTTAATTCTGCTGCTCTGTACATATTCACAGCTTTCTAAAGCATTACTCAGATTCTGAAAAGACTGCTTCTTAAGTTATGTTTTACATTGCACTAGCACTCAATCTCTTAGTGCATGAAATCTAGATAGATCCAGAAATATTTGGGGGTGGGGGCAAAGGCCCAAAGTTAGGTAAAGATTTTAATTATTGCTCTTACAAACTTAGAAAGTTGATACAATAGGTGGATTTAACATTCTAAATTGGCCAAAACTGGGAAAAAAAGAGTTGTAGATGGATAGATAGACTGAAGTGCGCACATTGCAGTCAGAAGTACACTGTAGTCCACAGTCAGAAGTACATGGAAGTTTACACATTGTAGTAAGAAGTACACTGAAGTCAGCACATTGCAGTAAGATGCACTCTGAAGTCACTACTGATATAGTGTTTCACACAGTACTTGATTAGTAGGTTCACTCATAAGAACAAAAATAAAAAAATCATCCATTCTC
>NC_056737.1:145190370-145327870 GCF_019279795.1 Protopterus annectens
TAATTCTTTGATCCATTTGTTAGTAACAATATCACCCAAAATGTCTTGTTAGAGAAAAGTTACATTTATTAACAGCTGCTGTATGCCAGTACTGACTGTAGTAAGAAAGAATGGAATTCCAGTGATATCTCATCATTTTCACACAACACTAAAAACATAAGGTAGCAGAAAATACAATTTTCAGATATGCCTTCCTAACAGATTCATGAACACACCATCGCGTTTTAAAGCACAACATCAAGTGCCACTTTACTTGGCAGTCGTCTAATTTGCAAAATGTTAAACTCTAGTTATTGCTCATCACTGAGGAGAAAATTTTCGAAAAGTAAACAACCACTACTAAGAAGTAGCCAAAAAAGGTTCAACTCTTATCAGATCACCATTGAAAACTGCAGCTGGTGAGAAAGCTTTCTGTAGGTCTGGACCATCTACGTGAAACCACTTACATCCAGAAATCAAATCCCTCTTCTCAATGAGTTCAAAAAAGCACTGCATAATCACCTTAGCAGTGAAACAGTTTGCAATTGTTTCAAAGACAATGGAAAATAACACATAAATTTGCAACAGGAAGACTTGCCAATGGCCATATATTTGGCCATTTGCATGCTTCCTCAACTGGATGCATCCTTTATTTTGAGCTGTCACGGCTCTGTTTTGCTATTTGCAGAACGGTACTCAGTTGACAACAAAGTACATTTCTGCAAATAACACTACTCTTACTCGGACAGGTTAGGGTTTCCTGGATCGCAAATTTACCTCATTTGCATAGCTTTCAGCAGCAAATGAGGTAATTTGCATAACCTAACCCTGTCCGTGTAAGAGTCATTTTAGGAGCTCTCTTGCACACCCCTGCCGGCTGTTCCTGGATCGCTTGGCAGACATGCTGGCTGCATGGAGTCTTACTCTACTCTTGGACTCCGTGCAAGCCTTTGTGAATCCGGCCCTTTATTTTTTACTGAATTGTTTGCCCTTGCACCTTTAAATTTTATGTTTCTCCCTGTGAACAATGACCACGTCTCTCAATTTATTGCCTTCATTTTTAATCAGCTTGTTTCCGTGGAAACATAAGAAAAAATATAGAATTGCTCTCAGCTCCAAATTTTTCAGCTGGCACTGAACATTTACTTGCTTAAAGGAAATGTTTCATTACATTGCAGTCTCTCATTTTTCCAAAACCCATTTGCATTTACAAAAAAAACTTTTCCTTATATTAAGCCAAGGTTAATCCAGATATTCATCTATGCAAAACTAAAAGAAAACATTTCAGTTCTTCATATGTTATAGTCAGCACACTTTTTCACCCCATGTTCAACCCCCAAAAGCCCTAGATTATAACCTATTGATTAAAAGTGCTTTAGTCCAGCCTTTCTTCACTTGTTACATTTTAATGCATACATTTCTTAAAACTAAAAAGAGAGAAAAAAGCACCTGTTTACTTTAGTATCTTATCACATACAACACTCACTGAAAATACTTTACTATATAATATGCAATTTATAACATAAACTGTTTTATAAAAATACCGTTAAGAACAAAAAATGTTTTACATACAGTTACTTTTCCTTCTTTTTCCCTTTTTTCCTTTAAGTGTCCTTCCCAACATTAATTAACTGGGGCATATGCCTGTCAGTCTTGCAACAAGTTTAACAAAATTAACAAAAATCCAATCTTTCTCAGCCACTTTTTCTTGCAAAGCCATATTTCACAAATGTGATTGATGTTTCATAGTCTCGCATTTATTCACTAATTTCAGTGTTGCTGGTCTTCTTCCTGTTCGTCTTCATCTCAATCTACCAAATCCAGACTTTGGTTCATGTCCAAGGTCTCAATTCTTCTAGTCAACTCATGTACTTTTTTTTGTCTCTCAAGCATTTTCCTTTGGAACATAGGAAAATATGTCACTGGCAAAGTCTGTATATGAGCCTTACCATAAGAAGAATGAGAAGCAGAGTCCCTTTCTGTTTGATGGCTCACCCCTTGTTGGACAAACTTTTGTATTTCCCACTTAGCCTGTTCTGCATCAAAAAATGGCTTTGATCCTCCTGGAAAAAAATATGCTGAAAAAAGCTATATGCAGCAACTTGACTCTCACAGCTGCCTCTCAGCATTCCTTGATTGCTGGGATAATTTGCTTCTCTTATCCCTGGTGTACAGTGAATTAATCATTTTCCACAAATATTTCACTAGTCTCCATTTTTTACTGTTTTGTCCTTCTGATACAGTATTGCCAGGATCAGCTGTTTCTGATGGTTTGGTTACATCTTTACTAAAGTAGGTCTAGGCTGCTTTCTCATGGCCAGGTTTGGAATGTGCACTTGATGTGTCCTTTTAATTAACAAATAATAACCCAGTTATCAGTTATTTAGTGGTTTCATAGAATATATATATATATATATATATATATATATATATATATATACATATATATATATATATATATATATATATATATATATATATACATATATATATATATATATATATATATACAGTCTGCTCTTTCCAGTTTCTCTGGTACAGCAGAAAATCTCAGGCTTTCTCTGTGTACTCTGTCCTCTGTTTCTACCATTTTTAAAACATCTCTTACTGAGCACTTTCATACTCAGCCCGCCTTTTCTTCATTTGGACCTCTGATTTTTGCAGTTTTACCAGTTCATCTGAATAGCTGTTTAAATCTTCTTCCATGTTTTCCAGCCTTTTGTTATTGAAGTTGATATATTCCTTCAATATTTCATTTGTTTTAATCAATTTTGAGCACATTGGACTAATTTTTCCCCTAAATTACTGGAAGCCATCTCTTGTATTTAAGCTGGAACTATAACTACTTTTTGTGAACAGTTACAGGATTCTTCCCAGTTAATGTTTTTTAATTCACCTTTTGTAGTTGATTTTCTTTTAGGATCTCTAGGTTTCTTCATTGCTGGCATCCAGGCAGTATACTTACTGGCCAGTAACTAAATTTTACTAAAACAGGAAGAATTACTGGCCCTTGTCTATCGGTTTCTTTCTTCATATTGGGAGTGTTGAAATTAAGCACCTGATCAGTATGCAACCATCTTGGAAAAGTCCAGACAGACCCATATTGAGACATGCTTGAAATGACATCAAAAACTAAATCAATTATTAAAGTCAATTTTTTTTTACATGTGGCATCATTCTCAGAGAGGATGAGATTCTAGCTGTATACCACCAACTGATACATACTGAAAGAGCTTCACCATGCATCTCTTCATACAATCCAAGAATGAGTTTATCAAGCCATTCACATCTACATGAACAACAGCTACATTGTATGTCTACTGGGGAGATGGACTTGAGTGACCTATTAACCTGTCAGATTTTGTCACCTGTCACCCTTTCTTTACTCATACTAGTAGGTAGTATGTTTCTGTGAATCATTATAGTGTCAGTTATGACTAGAACATTGTCATATGTAGTGACTTGCTGGGGAGACCTTTAGAGCTTGAAATCTCTATCTTGGTCACCCCTCTTAGTAATCTGGATAGTGGGTAGTGCTTTATGTGCAGATGGCCGAGTGTCTTTTTCCTGCTGAGGGATCTATGTGTCAGGTATGTGTCTTGGAGGCCTTTGAGGACATGAAAGGCATTTCTTATGTGCACAGCATACAAAGGCTTATTATTTGGTGAGTGCCTTGTAGTGTGGAGTGAGTGTGGGTGCTGACAGCCTGGTGGGTACAGACAACATTTTTTGATGAGTGGCTTGCCTCCATATTCAGAAGGTACCTACACCTATCACATGTAGAATCAGTATATAAGAGAAAAGTAAGTGGTTGTCAGTAAACATGAGGTAGTTGGTTCATTGCTTCACAGTGTCTTGTCCTAAATGACTGACAGTGAACAGTATAAAGACAGACCGCAGTAGGCAGTCTGGTATATAATAAGACAGCTAGGGAGTTTTTACCTGTTGCAGGCACATAATATATAGCACAGTTTAGGTAGCAGAGGGTTTTGTAATAAATCTGGAGTACCTAGTAGAACAATTTCTAGTTTCACGTTAACTAAAAAATATGCAAGTTCAATAGGAGTTTAGTGGGCTAACTCTGTTTTTAATTGAGGGATGTAAAAGACTAACTATGTACCTGGTAGAGGAATTGCAAGCAGAGTTGGGACTAAATGGGTTTACCTATTTTACTTGAGGGTCTCCCAGTAGTATCAAGGTACTACCTTGAGTTATTACTTCTTGATGACAGGAGGACACTGCTATTCTGTGAGATGGGAGAAGAGTGGAACTAAGGGCATTGCTATTCTGGGAATTGAGGGAAGGTGGAGCTTAAGGAATTGCTATTCCTTTAGATGGAGGAGAGCGGGACTCACTGCAGAGCATCTCACTATGTAGTTACAAGATACAGGGTGCAATCCAGTATTACAGGATGCCTCCCCACTACTCTTTGGAAGTGGATGAGCAGCTGCCCAACTGCAGGTATGGATCATTGTTTCAATTGGGAGGGCTATAAAAGGCGACACTGGTCTATCACTTTAGTTGTCGATCCAACAACTTGTAACTATGAAAGGCACTAGACCCATTGATAACATGAAATACAGCTCAGTGTTGTCCAGCCAAATGGAGTACAGCTGCACAAAGGTCATAATAATCTATTTTATTTATTTTATTTTTTTATTTTTATTTTATTTTACATTTGTTGACCGGGCTAGTCTAACTGGATACATGTCCATTTGCAGTAGAGGGCCGGGGAGATAAGCTCCAAAATTAAGCTAATGTCACAGGAGTAAAAAATGAAAAGAAAACAAACATAAAAATAAAACGTTGAATACATTATTGCTGGAGGCTAACATTGCAGAAACAAACATCAAAAAGAATCTAGTGTACAAGGTCTAGCAATACAGTAGTTCCAGAAGCATATATCTTTGGTTTAGGGTTTGATGATTGACATGTAGAAGAGTAGGAAAGAAGGAAAACAGCAAGACGTCTAGTCGAAACAGCAAGAAGCTCTAAACAGCCAATCAATAACATCCATTGAGCTTGTCCAGCAGACCGAGATTACAACTATGGCAAGACTACATTCTTTTCTCTCACAAAGCAAACTTAGATATGTAACAAGCAGGTATATCATTGCAGCAACAACTCTTACCAGTTAGTTTGATAAAAAAAACACAAATTTAACTCACTTCCATGGTTTTTAAAGAGATGGGTATTTTTACCAAGTCTGGTAATAATCACAGCAGGAGACCTGTTGCACAGTTCTGTTAAGCCCATCCAAGTATAGTGCAGTGATGTGCTGATCACAGTAACTTAAAAAAACAACAAAAACTAAACAGCCAGTCAATAACAGTAGTGTTTGACTTCTCCCTGTGACTGAGATTCCACTGATGGCACAGTTTATTTATTTATGTTCTATTTTACAACCGAGTATGTGGACTGATCTACTGACACTGTTTAGCCAAAGACCAGGTTCGAAAAAGAATTACAAAAATAAATAAAATAACATTTCCTGTAGCAAGGTTAAACAGCATAGAATTCAGAGCATAACATCAAATAATTATTTCTGGAGGTACATACTTTTAGAGTATAGCAGCATTCAAAAGAAGAAAAGTATAGAGAATGCTCAATGTAAAAGAAATTCCCAATGTCAAAGAAATGCACAGCATAGAATAAATAGCTAAACGTGTGTTTCAAGAGAAAAAAAGTGTGGACAACAGTGGTTTAAAAACTAACTAAAAAGGTGACATAATGAGGGGGGTATGTATGAAAGAATGTAAGCTCATTGGAGCAGAGTGGCATGTGTTTGCTGTCAGTTACTCATCACTGGAAGAGGCGTGTCAACAGGTATCCTAGCTAAAGCCAAGAAATTGAAGGTGTATGCCATGGATAACACTAAAGTTTCTTGTAGAAGTGCCTGCAACGTGTTTACGTGTGGGTGCGCGCCTGTAAATCCGAGTAAGACTGTGTGCGTGCGTGTGCGCCTATGTGCGTGCGTTTAAGCCAGAGTAAGCATGTGTAAGGTTGTTGAAATCTGTGTAAGCGCGTTTGCGCCTGTGTGCGCGGATTCAAGCAGGAGCCAGCAAGTGTTAGGCCATGTAAGCATGTGTGCGCATGTGTGAACTGCTGTGCGCATGTTCGCGCTTGTTTCTGCGGCACTGACCCCTGTGGAAACAGAAAGGGAAAAGGAAGCACAACAAATAGTAGGAAGTTAACCAAGAAGAACTAGCAGAGCTAGAGATGAAAACAATCAGAATCAGGTAATTACACAGGCAGTACACTAGCCCAGCCCAGCCCAGCACTTAAAACTCTGCAAACAACTTTCCACTATGTTTTTCTCAGAGACACTGCAACATTGCAGTAAACTAAGAGAAGTGAAAATTTAAAAAGCTTTACTGAGACAAAGAAATGTTAGGGGCTGCCATTGCTGTTATAAGGCGACATATGCAACATGCTGAGGGTGGTGACAATGCAAATGCTGCTGAGAAAACCACAGTGAGGAGACGGAGAAGAGTGTACAGGCCCAGGGTAACCTACCAGGGGCTACATGAGCTGGAGATAGTGGAGCGCTATAGAGTGGACAGAGACCTCATGCAGCAAATTGTTGAGCTGTGCAGGCCATGCCTCACACACACAGAACCAACAGAGGGGAACCCATCCCAGTGGAAACCAAGGTATGTGTTGGCCTAAGAATACTAGCAACAGGTACCTTCCAGAGACCAACAGGTGATAGGATGGGGATTTCACAGGCATCAGCATCCAGGGTACTGCACCAGTTCCTGAATGCCATGTCAGCACATGTCAGTGATCACGTATATTTCCCCAATTCCTGTGAGGTATTGGCCAGCAATATGCGTCTTTTCCAGCAAATAGTGGAATACCCTGAGGTAGTGAGTGCAATAGACTGCACGCACATATGCATCAAAGCACCAGCTGGTGAGCGGGGTAGGGCCTACTTTAACCACAAGGGCTTCCCCTCCATCAACTGCCAGGTCATGTGTGATGCCCAGGGCATAATAATGAATGTGTGTGCTGGCTGCCCTGGAAGCTACCATGATTCCCATATCTGGCATCTGACACAGCTGTACCAGACATTTGCCAATGGGGACATCCCTCATGGTCACCCAGTGGGGGATGCTGGATATGCACTGGAGCCGTGGCTGATGACACCCATCAGAAATGCACACACACCTGAACAGGAATGCCATAATGAGGCACACGCACAAACACGAAATGTAATCGAGCATGTGTTTGGGCTGCTCAAGTCACGGTTCCGGTGCCTGGACACATCTGGTGGAGCCTTGCAGTACTCACCAACAACATGTACCCAAATAGTCATGGTATGTGCTATGCTACATAATATGATCCTGTGAAAACAGCTGCATCAGGAGCAGCATACGGCCGGGCCAAACAGCCCCCCACCATTGCCAAGGCCATCACAGGCAGAGTGTGACTTGGAGGAGGAACAACCTGAGCCTGCCCCAGTAGGCAGAATGAGGCGTGCCCAGTATGCTTTGGCCTTGGCAAAGAGGCAACGCATAGCACATACACTGGCTCAGTAGGAACCCTGGAAATTATACCTCTCTCTGACTCGCACATATAGTAAAATGGATGCCTAATTTGACACTACCTGTTTTCAAACATGTATAGAGAGTGTACTATGTGCATCTGACATAGGCAGCCCTGCATCACCACCTGAGGCATGATTGCCATGTTTTAAGCAATATAAAGCAGTGCTAAACAGGTTTTACCACTATTTAGTATATGTAAACAAAATTGCACACACTAAGTAGCACAACTTTGGGCAATGTTGAGCAATATTGGGCAACGTTCAGCAATGTTGGTTAATGCTGAGCAATGTTGGGCAAGTTCGGTCAAAGTTGGGCATAGTTGAGCAAAAGCAGATAAACATGCTCATATTTGCTTTACTGGTCCTTAAGCAGTCTGGTCTGCCCAGTATGAAAATATAAAGCAGTGACAGTCCTTGAACCCAGGATGCTATGCACTATAGTCACAGTACTGAACCACTAAACCATGACAGTATTTCACTGGTCAGCCTGTCTGAAGAAATGTTGATAAGTCTATGCAAAGTGTCTCATGGAAACCCTGCAGGCACAGCATAATCCCTGTAGAGTTATGACACAAAGGTGAGCCCTGCAGTAAAAATACAACTTGATTTTCAACACACATATAGTATAAATGTTAATAATGGGCATGTTCACACACGTCAACAAATGTAGTGGACTTCAGACAGCAACATACTGAAAGGTCACACTGGGCATGCTCACACACTTGAATAAATGAGGCAAATGTCAGGCAACAACATACTGAAAGGCCAAACTGGGCATGCTCACACACTTAGGCCATGTCTGAGTACAGCAGTGGGCCACACATATCTGGCAGTTGCATGTGTTAACCCAGGAACCTCTCACTATTCACCATTCCTGCCTTGTGCACACAGTTATATGACAACAGACACATATATAATACATTGGAACCCTGTCATAATCAAATATGTACTACAGATACTTAGGTTGTTCATAGAAAGTGGAAAAGCAAAGAAGATAAAAAACCTGCAATCTGTATCATCAATAAACAATGTGCACTCCAAACATGATCCAATCCAGGTTATGGAAAGATTACCTGCGAAGGAGTCCATACAGAACCATGACACTTCCTTCAGCTATGTCATAAATAGCAATGTACACTCATATATGTCCTGAGTCAGGGCCAACTGTAAATGACTGACAATGCCAACATCCTGTCAGACAGGCCCATACATACATACCCACCTCCCACTGACAAAAGGCCCTATCATCATACCAGGAGATATCACACATAGAATGGGTAAACAGCTCCTTCCAAAGCTGAAAACATGGCATCAATTGGATTACATTGTTTCCCTATATGTGTCATAAGTGAACTGCAGAACAAACAGACCCTGCATCTGAACAGTCTGCTGGGCCTCACCCTCTCTACAGGATATGAAACTGTTGAATGGGTTACAGCAACATATGGCACACTGCACAAGTGTTGGTGCACAACATACCATGGGAACTATAGTCTTATAAGCCTATGAAGTCTGATCTCCAAGGCCATGGAGTCCATCATGATTGAAGTCATAAACAGAGCTATTGGAAGCCTACAAGCACACAACCCTACCAACTTTGGTTTGGTCATGGGCAGATCATGGTTCCTAAACCTGCTAGGCTGTTTGCAAGGCAGCCACCCAGGACATACATCAATGAAATGAGCTAAACACGTCCCACATAGACTTTGAATAGCCCTTTTCCAACATCCCAGACACATGTCGTATCCAGAAAATCAACAACCTGTGCATAAATATGTATTGTCATCTGATGGATTGGCATCTGGGCCACAGATATATCACACAAGGTAAGAATGAGTCCTGTTCAAGCTGGTAACACCTGCTGTCCCCCATGGCTCAGTCCTGGGATTGCATAAAACAAAGTGCACACACATTACCATGTCTAGTCTGATGATGTCAGCATCTTACAAATATAGCAGGAGAAATGAAAACACCCAGTAAAGCATATAGCGTGTCGTGTTAATGCGTATTTTTCTAGTATCATAACATAGTTAGGTAGGGGTTTGAATTCTGCAATTGCTGAGTGTGTGTGTGTGTGTGTGGTGATGGAGGGGTATGTTTCTGTGTGATTTCTTTTGAGAGGAGTGTTCTTTTTGGAGACTAGGAAAACACCTTAAAAGTGTTATATTCCTCTTTGGCAAGTGTGATGATGTCAGCATCCTACAAATATAGCAGTGGAAATGAAAACTCCCAGTAAAGCATATAGCGCGTCATGTTAATGCGTATCTCTCTAGTATCATAACATAGTTAGGCAGGGGTGTGAATCTTGCAATTGCTGAGTGTGTGTGTGTGTGTGTGTGTGTGTGACACTGTTGGTCAATGTGTTGTGGGTTCTGCTTTTACTACTGTATGACATATCAGTATAACAACAGTATGTGCATTGCACACTTCAGGTATCTGTGTGGCAAATACATATATGTACATGTGACCTCAATTAGTTCATAGGTGTGAAGCCTGCTTTCTACATGAATACATCTGTTACCTTTGACAGATTGTGCTGCTGCTTCATAGACCTTAGGTCACATATGTATGTTTGTGACAAGGCCAGCCACTGTAGTGATCTGTGGCCTAGGTCATCTGTGTCACACACACCCATGACAGTTTCTGTAGAATAGTGTGAGTGAGGGTTCATGCCTGCGGTATATGTCAGACATGTTCAAACACAACAAAGTCTGTCAATAATGGACATTCATTATAGGTGTACAACAACTTTGTGGATATGCATACAGACCCCTTATTGCTTATGTGATACACCGAGGGACTTCAGAATACCTTTGGAAATGTGAATACCAAAGGACAGATGACATAACACGTGGCTGTATGTACACATCGGTACCCGTTCTACATGTTGGGGGCTACTACCTATGTGGTACTGTCGGGATACTATGTTTAGTAAATGTGGATGACTATGCTATAGTTGGCTTATAGCTTTACAGCATGGGTTGGACAACAGGTATCTGTCTGTATGATACCCTTGTGGTGGATAAGTGTCTCATCCGGAGAATGCATTGTAGGCCACCGTATGCATTTCCAGATGTGGACGGACATATCCCTAGTGTGTTTGCTTGTACCTAAGAGGGCTATATGCCAAACAGGAGTGGTCCCAGGAATGGGTGGTGGTCAATACCACTGGTTACTGGTATAGTATAGTACCAGAAGGATCCAAATGCTACTGAGTTTCCTACATCTGTGTGTCAGTTGTCAAGACATCATCTAACGATTGGTTATAGTCAGGCTGTTGAGGTTGTGTATACCAGCAGAATGCAAACCAATGACAGATAGTAACAGTATCACCCACAGCATAGTGTCAAACCATGTCATACACACATGTGTACCCAAGTTAAAACATATGTGTAGTAAAATGCATACTGGCCACCAATAGAAACTATGAAGTGTTAACACTGTGTAATACAGGGCATGACACCCTTCCCATGTGTCCATTATGCATGTACATGCAGACAGTGCACCTCCACCATGTTCACAAATGTACACCTGCAAATCTGTACTGCACACATCACACATGTACTGCCCACTCACCAACACATGCTGCCAAAACTACACACATCAGCCAAGTGGCACATGGGCGGACAATACATTTTTGGAATTAACACTGGTGTAAACAATACTACATTGATAATCATAGCTTTAATGCATCATGCCTGCTCAGATATACCTACAAGGATATCATTACACTTTACTGTTGACAACATGCTAACATTGCTACACTGCTATAAAGTCACCCTGTGCATCAGCACCATGTTAGCCTGTTCCTGCATCAATGTTACAGATGACAGGAGGTGGCACAGTTTCATCATATGCACAGGGTGTGTCATTGGTTTGCCAGAGCCCGACATTGACCCATCCAAGCGACATGTATGTGTGTGTGTGTGTGTGTGTGTGTGTGTGTGTGTGTGTGAGGGACAACAGTACAGCATGGGTCAATGTTGATGTAATGTATGTGTGTATGTGTTAGCCCTAGGTGTTTGATTTATGTGTGTCTGTGTCTGCATGCACACAGTTCCACCATGTGGCTGCCATAAACGGGGGGGTTGTGGGACAGCCACAGACTGTACCTGCCAGGCTGTACAGATCACCGTCTCTGGCCACAGACACAGTACCTGTGCCTGGCAGGGGTGCCACGGACAGTATCAGGTACTAAGCCAGACAGGGTACTATCATCAAAGGCAGAGGGATGTCGACTGGACCCATGTCCCTGCTGGGACTGGCCAGAGCCACATGCACGTGGTCTTCTATGATGGTCTATTGACAGCCCAGCCCCAACATTGCTGGGGCTGGTACTGCCACTATGGGAGTGGCAGTGACTTGTGTGTTGTCTGCAATGACTGCCAGCCTTCGATGTTGCTGGCATACGTCCACGTCAACGTCTCAGCCACCCTGCACTGTCCTGGCACATGGACATGACATTGCGGAGGACATCTAATTTCTCCCCCCAACGTCTATCAATGACCTCGGTGTAATTACGGACGGCACCGGCAAGGTCACGGATACTGTCATTGATAGTGGTGTTATGGACCCTCTGCACCCTTAGTCCCTGTCTGGTGTACCGTTCCATATGTGCCTGTGCCTGCATTACAGCCCGGAACATACCTGAGGTTGTAAGACCTGTGGGGGCACATCTGCCAGGGCCATTACGACCAGCAGTGCTCCCACGAGAACCCCTGGACATCTGCCTATGTGGTACCATTCCAGGAATCTGGGTATGGCTGCTGTGAGGGGATGCATCTGCCATAGATACCACACTATCCTGGTCAATGCCTACTGTATGCTGTCCCTCAGCTAAGGCCATTGGTGATGAGGGATGTATTGGCAGTATGAATGTGCGCATAGATGGGGTGGAAAGCTGTGTACTGTCAATTGGCGGCCCAACGACAGACCCTGTCAAGCCTGCCTGTGCCACAACACATGTATCATCATTTCCACTATTTGTGGCAGTGTCTTCAGGTTCCCTGCTTCACTCAACTAACACAACCTCAGCACCTGTGAGAGGAAGACAGGAAACACACTTTACAATCTGTACATGATGTTAGCACACATGCACACATGAACACATGCACAAATGCACACATGCACACATGAACACATGCACACATGCACACATGAACACATGCACACATGCACACATGAACACATGCACACATGCACACATGAACACATGAAAACATGCACACATGCACACATGAACACATGCACACATGCACACATGCACACATGAACACATGAACACTAATACACTACTCACTAAAGTAGACACACACACACACATACACACACACACACACACACACACACACACACACACACACACACACACCAACAGCAATCCAAAACATACTCATTAGTGGTTGATGGTGGAGTACAGTATCATAAGCCAAAGAGTCATATCACACGTGTCAGCATGCAGGATGTGTGTTGCTCAACAGCATGCAGTGCGAGTATAGAGAGTCCTTGTTAATAACAGTATACATGTCTTTGATGCATGTGTGTTGTTCAGTGATTGGCCTCACCCTGGAACACAATGTGTAGATGGACACAACATTGCTGTGCAAGTATTAAATGCTTTTCAATGTCCTGTGCACCATCACTCACAGGTATACATACCATGGCTGGATGCACACAACTGTCAGGTATATAGCAATGAATGCTATGTGTAGTACTGTAGTTACTGTAACTGGATGTAGTGTAGTACCATGAACCATCATCAGGCAGCATCATGTGGTCACTCAAGGCCACGAATGTGTGCCACACTGGCAACTATCTTGCTGTACCTGAACTGCAGCACTGTGGCTACATTAACCATTTCACAGGCAGTTGCTACATGGGTATGTAAGGTGTTGAATAGGGAGCATTGCCTAACATGAATGTGTTGTGTGTTGAAGAGTGTCACACCGCCCCATGATAGGCCTCTACCCCTCAGGTATAGTATGTGTGCTGTGTGGATGACATTTAGGATACTGGAGTCTGACCTTACAGAAGGTGTCTAAATACACCATGTGTATCATATTAACACGTACTGCATATGACAAAGTGGTGTATGTTGTGTGCATGTGTATTGACTCTGCCTATACAGTGTCCACTACAGTGTACCACAATTGTTTGGGATGCTCTGTGTATTGCATGTGTTTGAGGCAGCTACCCATGTTACTGGGATGTGCATAGTCCCAGAGAAAACATGCAGAGCATGCATTATGTGTAGGTGTTTTACATGTGTATATGGCCCACAACTCACTTATGACATGCACATGTTATTTGCTATATTAAATGTAGAACAGTCACCAGCATGGGTCTGCTGTCTTGCTGTCACACCAGTGGGACCTACAAGGATATGAGATAGTTTGTCAGTGTCAACAACTATGGCATTGCTGCTGTGAGTTTGCAATTTTACAGTAGTACAATGGTTGACAGTCACAGGCATACAGATTATGTTCCAAATTATCAGTATTGCACAACACCAGGCTCCACATCTTCTAAATACACAGTACACATCTGACATATGCATGTTCTAACAATCGAGCTAACAGTAGTCTACAGATATGCCATTTTACCTGCACGCTCCGAGTCAACTTGCTGGGTGACACCGGCCTCCATGATGACACATGTCTGTTGTAGTGGTTGGCCAGGAGCCACCACACTGAGAAGCAGCTCTTCCACTCTGGTGAGGGGTGGATGTAATGCTGCACTACCACCTGTGGCAAGCTGTTGTCTGCGGACATCAGAGGCATGCTGCCGGACATGTCTAATTAAATCACTGCAGTGATGGCGTACCTGCTCATAAGTCTGGTTATGCATGCCTACGTCATTAACCCGACGGACAACATCTTGCCACAGTGCAGTGCACTCATGCTGGTTCTGGCTGGTTCCGGAGAACAGCAGGGTGTGATGTTGTACTAGGATGGATATTATGATTTCCTCTTCAGGGGAATACACAGGGTTGTGATGGTGAGATATGTCCCTGGAAGACAATAAAACAATAATTGTGAGCAAGTCATGTGGCACACTTAACATTCTAAAGTACAGATATCAATGAAATGCCATATATAACAACCTATTGGCTGTCAGTAGATACACACTTTTAATACCACATATCAGTGCTCAGCCCACAACTGCCTGACAGTGCCTGGCACGTTCTATATATTAAACCATGTTCTGCACAGCAACAAAGTGAAACCAGTATGTAAGACTATACAACAGTACATGGCACACTTTATGTGACACAATGCACCACCTAGCCACAGGAGGTATATATGAAGCTAATGTATACAGAAATATGTCATCCATTGAAATGATTGTGAAGTACAGTTACAGTACTCCCAGTACACCACACTACTTGTTGATAGCATATCCCTAAGTAACATATGTGCACATTCATCAATATAGGTGGCATACTGCTGCACTACACTATACATGTTGCTAGATATGCACTTATATCCTGTAACACACATACGATCGAGGCCATGTTACAGGCATACCCACACACACATCAGACATACCTACAAGACACAAAGGTATGGCAACCCAGATGAGTTTTACCTGTGTACCATACAGTACTGTGTGTCAGCACTTACAAAACCTTATGCCTGAGGTATGTAATGTGTGAGGACTACAGGTAACAAACAAAACAGTGTTTCCAAACGATTTGGATATACACCATACTGTGCTGGTTAGGCCTACAGCTTCAGGTAGTACTACAGTTCATACGGGATTTGTATTCACTAGTGTACACATGTACTGCTTTAGCCTACAGTGGCACACTCCAGTCAACACCATGGGACTATGTCACACCGTATGCCATGCTGCTTTTCCTGCCTAGCAATAGCATACATATCTTTTGCAGGGATCAGAGCTAGAACACTACATACCATGATATAAACAGTTTCCCACTAGGCTATCACACATATACACAATGTTGACACATTCACCTACACATTCACCATCACACTCAGTCAACCTCATATAGCAATTAATGCAACACGTACATGCGTGTGTGTATCAGGTCCTAGGTAGCTAATAGGCTATTAGCTGTAGGGCCTATAGAAGCCTAGCCATACGGTACCCTGCCCTTCAACACCCATGTAATTTAAGTTCATGTGCCCCTGTCATGCAGAGCCACAGAGGTGATTAACGGGTTGTATTTCCTATCTCACATCCATTCATCATGATTATTCATGACGACTGCTAATGAGGACCTATATTTGCTATTGATAGGTAGTTAGTTAAAGAGTATGGTATGTGTCTGAGATGCATGTTCTGCTTTTTGACGTTACAAGGTTTAGATCAGTACAGTGTGTAGCTTGTAGGGATTTTGATCTGTTTACATGGAGCATGCCCAACACCTGTGGGTTTAACATAGCTTTGTATGTTAGGCAGAGGTTGCCTCTGGGTAGGCGGTATGCAACACAGTGTAGCTGTGGTTTTGTAAGACAGTTTGCATAGGGCATCTGTTTGAGTCTGGTAATACTCTTTGTGAGGTATGTGCCTGGCGTCTACAGTTGCTGTAGATGTCTTCTGAGGTACATACCAAAAGGGCCATTGTACTCTATGATGGGTTTTATGACTGATGAGTAGAGTGGAACACTGACCTCTTTTTCCATGGATGACACACCTTTTCTGATAACATGTAGACCATACACAGTTTACATGACTAGTGTGGCACTGTGGTTATCAAAAGGGACACTACTGTCCACCTGTGTCCCGTGGTCTCTTATCACACTTTCGGTGTTGAGTAGACTACCACCTATGTGGTAGTTCATGGGTACAGGGTTTTTAACAAAAGGGATGGCAATACATTTACAACATTGAGCTTGAGCATACATATAAACATCCATTGGTGTACATATAGATTTACATATAGGCACATATACAGTCCACCTTTCATGGTGGGAATATCAATTATGCAAAGGTTGAGAGGGATACAGTTATGTAATAATATTGCACAGTCTTGTGCAGAATGCATTGAAGGTATTCTCAGCCCATGTATCTTTAGTAGGACTCCCTGTCTGGAAGACTAAAAACTTAACAAATCATACCCATAGCGTTTAAACACCACATGTCATATACCAGCACTGTATGCTGTCTTGTTTGCCACACACTACAACCTACATAAAAATATGCACATAACAACCTTCACGAACATATATATATCCACCCTTCACAAACAATTGCAGTATGTCCCTTGCTCTATGCACATGTTAAGATGCTAATATATCTGACACATAAATATCTCTCCATATGTATGTGCCATACAGACACAAGGTCCACACTGTTGTAAGTCCGTAGACCTCACGGATGACCTGTTGGGCCTTGCTACAACATGAACAGTTGTCACATGTGTGCATAACAGTAATATTACAGGGAGTATCTATAGCTGCTAATGCTGCATTACTATACTAGCCTGGTACAGCAGTTGCCAATGCTAAGCTACACATTATATGACTATCATGCATGTGTTACTCTGTCACATCCAGGTTTATATAGCTGTTTGCACTACTCCCCCAAACAGCCATTATACACAGTACTGTACAGAACATAGATGACATGATCAGATGTTTGACATTTAATGCTGAGCTACATGTGTCACAGTTATGTCCCACTGCACACAGCTACACACTAATTTGTCCATGGCAGTAGTCATGCATGACATCAGTACATACATACCTACTGCTGCCACATATGCATGTTTCAAAGTATTTACAGTACTCTTCATAAACATCTACTACTTGCCGGTAACCACATATCTGTTACATACCTGTTTGTCACTTTCAGGTCCATCTGTGTATGTTTTGACAATTTATTTTTTGATATTAATTAAGTAAAGTTTGCTTTTACTTAATTTTCTTTGGTTATTAATTAAGTTTTTTTTTACTTAATTAATATTTTGGGTTAGTAATTCAGGAAATTTGTTTTACTTAATTAAATTTTTGTATTATTAATATTTTTTTTTTACTCCTCTCCAGGTTTACAGATATTATAACACGTGCAATGTAATGATTGCATGTGGGGATAGCAAGTACAGTCTGCTTTTATAGGTATCTGCACATGTGCATGTGATGCCCTCTGCACCAATTGGTGCCCAGCATTTGGTAAATGCATGCAGCCTGCTGTGTGGTAATTGCAGTACTTACTGTCATAGCAACCCAATGCTATAAATTGCTAAGTTTAGTAGGCGTAGCCCCTTCAGATTTCTAGAGTGGGGCCCATGCTTGTTTGCTGTGGACACTGTTGTTTAAGTCAGAAGGTTGGTATACTTCTTATATCTGAAGCTAGAGGTGTAGACAGTGATGTACATGTTGTACTCAGACCTGACTGTTGCCACTTCCAGTACAGAGCTATCAGCCCTACAAATGCTTACACAAGATATATGTGAGTATGTAGTTTCTTTTCTACTAATATATTTAACTGCCATACAAATGTAGTTATTGAGAAGTATTATTTTGGCACGTGAACTGTTTGTGAAATGTTATACTGTGCATATTGATGTACTCACTTCTGCAGGGTTTGTGTTTTTTATTGTTGATATTAGCACAGGATTCTCAGGAAAACTGGACAATTCCAGTACTGAGTATGCCTACCTACATCCTTGGTAGACCATAAACACACACGTATATTTAAAATTTGGGGTGGGGATGCAGACATACAGAGAGCATTATGTATTATTGTGTGAGTGTTATCTTACTGTACTTAAAGGATTGGTGTGTACCTGTTAGTTTATCAAGGCAGGTGATCTGTCTGCATAGTTCCCAACTGTGAACCTATCCAGATGGTAGCCAGATGTTAGCCTGTTATTCTTTGTCTGTGCAACCCACAGGTGTTTTCAGCACTGGTACAATGGCATTGTTACAGTCAGTTGCTACCAGTACATGGCTACATCCTTTGGTATTTCTGTGTTGTACTCCTACATCAGGGTATGCTTGTGGAAGTCCTCCCAAAGCTATTTGCAGAGTGTGTAACAGCAGAAAAGCTGATATGCCTGTGTGTTTGTGCCACTGCCAGGCCTATGAAACACTCAGATACATATTTGCATGGAGTCAGGGATAGGTAGTTAAAAGTGAGGTACACCTTCCAAATAATAGAGACAGTAAGTGCAGACTTGAGTGAAGCAGTGCATATGGATTAGTACAACTTTTATGAAGTACAAGCGGTGTCTACTGTTATTATTGTCATTATTCATTGTGTAATACCCCACCTTTCTGACTAACGTCAGCACTTTTCAGAGGGATTCAGAGGGACACAGCTAAAATATGTTTCACAATTAGGGACATCCCTGAAAAGTAGTCACAGTTAGGAAGTATGGCCTCTGCCCTAATCAGATATGTCAGTGTTTGTCCTGCTATGATACTGTGTGGGGGTTGTAAAGTGCCTCTATAGCATTATTTGCTGCTAGAATGGCTGCTTCTCTTATCACAGTCATGTAATGCAATTCCACAGCAATTGCTGGTAAAGATCCACAGAACAAGCTTTGTGTTACGGCCTTCCTATTTTTCCTTTACATTCACTCATTGTATTGCATGATATATTTATTTCAGCACCAAGCTATTGTATATCTGCTGTAGCTTAGTGGTACTTCATGCAGTCTAGTGTGTCCAAGGTCTGGGGTTCGAGACTGACAGAGGTGTTTTATTTTGCTGCTAAGCAGAACAAGGGCCCTGACATACAGAGTGACTAAGGCACTTTTAAGCAGTTGTAAGCGGGTTTGCGTGGGTTACGCGATGCTTAGCTAAGTGCACACATGCGCACACTCGCTCAAACCCGCTAACTACTGCTTAAAAGTGCTTACTCCCGCTAACCCCTGTGCTAATTTCTTTGAAAGAAAAGAAAATGGGGAGATAGGAAAGTGGTGAAAAAGGGGGCACAAAGAGGGAAATACAGTAGGGAAACCAGCTCAGGATGTGCAGGACGGGTGTAGGGAAGGTCCATAACTGCCCATTTCTTTACCAGCAACAGTTGTGCATATGTGAGATATTTGGAGTGAAATTTGAAACCTTCCACCCCTGAGAGAGGGGTGAGGACAACAAAGTATGTTGTACTGCCAATTATAATTATCAGTTTACATGTCCAGTGGACATGTGTGCGAAATGGGCAGCTATGTATAGGGCGTAATTTTTTTGTGGGAACAGATTGCCCTTTTTTTTCTTTTTTTTTTCAGGTGAGAGTGGAATGTGAGGTAGAGGAAGTAGGTATATTTGGGGAGGTAGGTTGGGGAGTTAAACAGACAAGACAAGCAAGACGCATACAGGGGCGGAGTATGACACATGGGGTGGGTGAACACAATTGACGGGGACGGATGTTTGGAAATCGCAAGCCCATGAGCCCACAGATGGTAACAGTGGAACTGAGATCCCCACCCATGGCAGTCACCACTGCCCCTTCACAGCCCCGAGGGTGGCTGTGCTGGGGGCTGCATAGGAGGGGTAGGCTCACCCATGAGTCGCACCACTCTCGCCTCAAGCTGGCATAGGGGATCAGCGACTAAACGCTGGATCTCCCTACGCACCACAACCCGGACCCTTCAGAGGGTGACAGGTGGCCCTTCTCCACCCACACTTGCATGGGGGGGACGAGCCCCATCCCCTGAAGTGCTTCCACCTGAAGGTGGCACAGGACCAATGGAGGAGGGGAGCCCGGGCTGTGCACCTGACCTGCTGGTGCCAGGTGCAATCGCCAGCTGCGGAGGGATAGGTGGGTCTGCTGGGACCGGCCTTCCCATATGTTCTGTGATTAGGTGTGTTTAATTACAACATAGACAACAGCATTTCAAATTAGTTGTAACAGCATGCAGTAATATTCCCATTAACCCAACACACCAGGGTTCCAACAGTTGAACAGTAAGCATAGCACATGCATATATTGAACGACAGTGGACATTACAACAGCATGCAGGGATGATTGGTGGCAACAGGCCACCAAGATTGTGGTGTTTGAGCAGAGCACATGCATCAAAGTAAATGCAGATATTTATAGAACAATAGGACATATGTCCCAACAAATGTTTTGAGATTAGACATACCCATTGAGGTGTGGAATTGCATTGTTTATGCACATACAGTAGGGTGTAAAAAGAAACCTCCATTAACATCTTATAAGTACTTTTAGTCTACACTACATTCCTATTGACTGCAGGTGTATATCCCCTACATGTATTATTACACTAGGCAACATGCATTAGGTTGTGTAATGGGTTTGGCTAGTTCATTATATACCTGACCTATATCTGACATACTATCTGTCCAAGATGCAGATGTTACTGCTACATAGTTATATATTTTATTTATATTTATATATCTACATATCTGGATGTGTTCACGTGACATTTTCAGTTAAATTTCTACAGAACCCTACATTTCATGTAGCACACTCACATTTCTGGGGAACACATTAACAAGCTACTCGTGTGCCAGATTTATCTATGCATGCCAGCCATTAACCGACTGTTGAGGACTGTATATATGCTTCACAGCTACTGGCACTTCCTTCATCCACTTTATATGGGACTGATCAACTGTGGGTTGACAGCACTTAATACAATACTATTTATACAATGCAAGGGTACAACAACATTTCAAAGTAAGTGACACAGACACACTGCAAGTATTATACCTTTATTAATTACATTACACACTTTTCTACAGGCTCTCTCCTTTATTTGATATTACAGTGCATACGGAAGACTTATTCAAGACATATTACACCTTTATTAATAGGTTACAACACTCTTTTTCAGGCTCGCTCACTTATTTTATATGACAGTACATGCAGAGATATTATTTCGGACTTATTTTACCTTTATTAATGGGTTACTACACTCTTTTTCTGGCTCTCTGACTTATTTTATATAACAGTACATGCAGAGGAATTATTCAGGGCATTTTATGGCTGTATTATTGGGCTACAACACTTTTTTTCAGGCTCTCTCACCTATTTTATATAACAATACATGCAGAATAATTACTAACCTGCCTGGTGGCGCAGCCTTAGCAGCCTATCTGCATAGGCTTGCTGATTCGCAGCACAGATACCTGCAGCTGTGAAGTAAATGAAGGGATATTGAGACATACCTATCCATTATATAGACTAAATTAGCATGTCTTACATACTGCATTCCATGGCTACCTACTCAGTAGTGAGGCATCTTGCATGTCACGGGCCTCCAGTATCCATTGGTTCAGTAGGTCCTGCTTCCATCTCTTCAGGTCTGCATGGTGGTGATGGACCTGCTCACCAGTCCGAGGGATGCCTGTGGCACTGGTGAGATCATGAGCTAACCGGTTCCAAGCCTCTGCTTTGTACTCTGTCCCCTGGAACTGGCCCTGCAGGAGTCTTGACTCATGACGGTGGACAAGGAGTCAAACCATGTATTTTGACTCCTCGATGCCCCAGCGTTGCACTCGAAAGCGAGTACCCTCTCCAGCACCAGCCATTCTAACTGCAGATGGGAGCTACAATCAGTTATGGCGAGTATTCTTGCCTATGGAGCTTAAATATGCCGCATTTCCCCACACTTTTTTGTGATTGGCCATTTTTGAAAATTCTCGGCTGACTGCAGACCTGCTTAGCAATGGTTAATCTACCATTTATAAGTATATGTATGTTAACAGTGTATGTTTATCATAAGCTGTCATGGCTTAGTGGTTCAGTACTTTGCTTACGGTGCACAGTGTCCTGGGTTCGAACCTTGTCATTTTACTACTGTCCAGACAGGCTAGGGGGTGTGGCTGTGTTTAGGCCACTTTGCTCTACATTGCTTCACATTGCCTATTGTGCTGGGTAAAGCACTGCTTAGCTATGGGCAAATATATTATACTGGGTAAAGCGCTGCTTAACTACGGGCACCTATATTGTGCTGGGTAAAGTGCTGCTTAACTACAGGCAACTATATTGCGCTGGGTAAAGTGCTGCTTAACTAAGGGCAACTATATTGCGCTGGGTAAAGCGCTGCTTAGCTACGGGCATTTATATGTCAAGATCCTTCTTACATTTATATATATACATTTTGTTCACTGATACATAGGCCATTTCAATGCTTTTTAGTAAAATTTTATTCATATATGTCAGGAATTATTTCATATACTAATTTAAAACATAAAATAGAAAGGGGAGTGGTGGGACTTGAACCGTGAATGCCTCCTCTTTGTGCAAAGGTTCTACCACTACACTATTGCTATTTAGATTAATTTGCATAAACATTTCTTATTATGCTCTTTAATGTTGAAATTGCTAACTGCAGCTAAGCAATGGGCACACCCGTGCAAACACGCACAAATACGGGCAGCTATATTGGGAATTATAAGAAAAAAATTAAAAGTTTTACATTTTATAACTGTACTGGGGGTTTACAATGTGAGGGAGTGTAGTGTTGGGTATGTAGACATTTGAGCGGACTCGCTCATGTTTGTTGACATTTCACAATTCAGACACTTGCAGGGGCGTGGACCTTTGGACTGCTCGGCAGTCAGACATGCCCCCTGCCTTCCTGCACGGTCCATGTTAGACTTGGAGTGGAGTCAGCATGCCCTCATGAATATGCATGGCATGCTGACGTCATGCCATTCAACTGCAGTTTCCGAGTAAGACTTATTTAGTCTTACACGGAGGATTCGTGAATCCGGGGGAAAGTTTTAAATTATTGGAAGTGAATAATTGATAACAGCTTTTCTGCTAACTAAATACTTTAAAGCATTTATAGAACAGGGTATAATTTTGTTTTATTTGAAGATAGTCAGTGCACTTTTTCTTAAGGCTAAAATGTAATGTTTTCTGAAATATGCAAGTTGTTTTTCACATCTGGCTGGAGAATAAAGATAAGACAAGAATAGACAGCAGTTAGTGTAAGAAGGATGTAACATGCATCTTTATTTTTATTTATTGACGTTTGTTTACTGGGAAAGTGTGACTGGCACATGTGTCCTTTTTCAAAGGAGGATCAGGAAGAAAAGCTCCAAGGTAACAAATTTAATGCAATCAATATTTACAATAGCAAATTCTATAATGCATAGTAGTCAGTATAATGAAATTTGTATTGATAGTTTTAGCATGGATAACCTTAATTTTAGGTTAGATTTTACTTTTTTAATTTCTCCAAGTCTTTTGGGTTTCTACTACCATGACAGGAATGGACCCCATTCCTACATCAAAGTATGGTTAAAGTTCATGAAATTAGTATTGTTTCAATCTTTGATGTTAGCCAGCAGTGCTCTTTGCAACATCTGCATTGTGCCCAGTAATGACTCCTGCAGTTCGCATGGAGTTACATAGGTTCATAGGTGTGTACTAGGCTAATAGCCCTGGAGCTTTTACAAGCCTTGCCCATAGAGGTGCCCTGGCATCGTGCTGCCCGACATTGGTTCCCAGTACCTCTATCAAGTAAAGCCACTGGAATGATCCCCGGGGGTGAACTTTCTATTACCCATCCACTCATCAAGATTTCTCTTGAAGAGGAACAGCAATGTGCTTTGCTTTATATGTATGGGAAGTCTATTCCAGAGCATGGGCAGTCTCTGTCCCTCCAGCATGTTCTGTTGATTGTGCTAATGAGGTTGAGGTCTCTGGAGCGTGTGGTGCAGAGGGAGTGGGATTTCTTTAGATGGAACATTTCTAACAGAGCTGGGTCAGACATGGCTTTGTAAGTCAAGCAGAGATCGCCTCTAAGTAGGTGATATGAGACAGAGAATAGCTGGAGTCGTTTGAGTCTGTCTGTGTAGGATATGTGTTTAATGTCTAGGATCCACTTTGTGGGGTACTTCTGTGGCCTCTCCAGCTGTTGCAGGTGTCTAGTGAGGTACATGCCAAATGGGGCATTATACTCAATGATTGGTCTAATGAGGGAAGAGTAGAGAGAGAGAGAGAGAAAAGAGATGACCTCTTTCTTCCTGGATGCAAAACCCTTAGTAATGACATGTGCCACATAGAATGACCTTCTGACCACAGTGGCAATGTGGTGGTCAAAGGAAAGGTTGCTCTTAACCTGCATCCCCAGATCTCTTATGACTTCAGTGTTCAGTGGGCTCCCATCAAAGTGGTAATTAGTGGGAACTGAGTTTTTACCAAAGGGGATGACGACGCATTTTTTGGAGTTAAGCTTAAGGCCATGATTTTGACACCAGTCATTGGTCTCAGTGAGGCCTTTCTGTAGGATGTCCACATCACTTGGGGAGTTAATAATGGCTCCCAGCTTGCAGTTGTCTGCGAACTTGGTCAGTCAGAGCCCCTTTGTGTTAGCCTGGACTTCTGAGAAGTAGATGCCAAATAGGACAGGACCCAGGACTGATCCCTGTGAGACTCCACTTGTGACTGGTTGACAGTCTGACTTGGAGTCTACTACTTTTACACTGTGTGTCCTATCTGTGAGCCAATTTGCAACCCACCTAGTATATAGGGATTGATGCCTAGTTTGGTGAGTGTATCAATAATTACTGAGTGAGGAATGGTATCAAGGCCTTGGCCAGATTGAGAAAGGCTGTATGCACTGCCTTAGCTTCATCCACAGCCCTGGTGACTGACTCAAAGAAGTCAGCTAGGTTGAGCAGGCATGTTCTCCCTTTCACAAAGCCAAATTGTGTTGGGTCTAGACTTTGAAGATTTCCTATATCTTTGTTAATCAGGTCCATGATGATGTGCTCCATAGCTTTACATATCAGACTCATCAGGCTAATGGAGCGATAATTCCCAGGGTCTGTAGTTGCTCCCCCTTTATGGAGAGGGATGATTGTAGCAGTGTGCCATTTGGTAGGGATAAAACCTGAGGTGAGGCTGTGACTGAACAGGGAACACAGATGTGGTACCAGTTCACTTTGTAGTTCATGTAGAACACAGCCAAGTATATTATTGGTTCCCATGGAAGCTGTATTCTTGGCCTTGGACAATGCTGCTTTAACCTGTGCTGCAGTAATGCTGGGTGCCTGGCATTCTTCTGGTATTGTGATTGGTCCTTTGGGGGGGGGGTAAAACTGGCACTGAATCTGTTGCACAGTATGTTGGGAATATCTGTTGGCTCAGTATAGGAGGTACCATTGTGCAGTAACTCAGCGCAGATCTGGGTATTGCCATGGAGGTTCATGATATAATTATAGAAGGCTTTGTGAATGTGTTTAGTGTCTGCTGCAATTCTCCTTTCATAGCTGGCTTTGGAGGATTTGATGAGGGATCTCAACTTTTTGTTGAGGCTAATAAGGGAGTTTTTCCAGTCTTGGTTCTTCACCTTTTTCTGCAACAGTTTCTTCCTTCTGTTGTAGAGTTTATTAATGCAGGGGACCACCAGATTGGCTTCCTTTTTTTGGAGAAGAGAGTCTTGGTTCTGTTGGGTATGGGTAGTTCCATGCATTTATGTACATGTTCTTACAGTGCATTGGCGTGTGATTCAGCAGTCATGCAGCTATTTTCCATTGGCATGGGTGCCATGAAGTTAGCCACCTCTGCTTTTAGGAGTCCAAAGACAGCTTTGGAGAAGTTTTTCAAGGTGGTTACCTTTGCAGGGAGTGTGGATGAGATGTGGATTTCCATGGTGATTAGTTTATGTTGGATCTGACCAGGGAGAGATTGACTCTTGGTGCAGAGCAACAGTTGCCCATGTTAGTAATAACCAGGTCAAGGATGTTGCTTCCTCTAGTGGGGATCAGAATGAGCTGGTCTAGGGCATTGGAAATGATGAATTCCAGGAAGCATTGGGCAAGTGTATTGGTGCTTGAGTAGTTTCCCAGTTGATGGAGGGGTAGTTGAAGTCTCTTAGTATGAGAGTGTTGGGTTGGACCCTGATAAATTCCAGGGAGCATAGGAACATGGAGTGAGAGTCTAGGGACATGGTTGGGGACCTATAGCAGGCAATGACCCGGATCACCATCTTACACAATCTTAGTCGTACCTGAAGTATCTCAGTTGTGTTATGCTGGGCTACTAGTCTGGAGGTGTGCATATCCTTTATGAATATGGAGACACCACCGCCTTTGGAGCTTTGGTCCATGTTTCAGGGCTGAAGGGTGTGGAATGAGTTATAGCTTGGTAGCACAGGGGTGCTTTCTACCCCTTTAAACCAGGTCTCTGTTACAGCACAAATGTTAATGTTCTCCATTTTGAGGAGTGCTTCGAGTGAGTGCATCTTGAGATTTAGACTTGTAGTATTGAGCAGCATGACCCTCAAATTGCATTTATTTATAACTGTTATAGTGGTAATTTGGTCTTTGGAACACTGCCTAAAAAAGGCACTATAGGGGTGGCAAGAGGCTTAGGCAATACCCAGAAACCCAGGCGTGACAGATGCAGGCCATGTACTGGCAACATAATAAATACGATTGTAAATTCTTTTTTATAAGACCCATTTCTCCTACTACTATTGGGACTGTTTGGGTATCTTTCTTCCACTTTGCTGTCATTTCTGCCTGCAGATCCTGATATTTTATGGCTTTGTGTCTCTCTATATGCAAGATACTGTAGTCACTGGGTGTGGCAATTTCAATGATCAATAGTACTCTTGTCTTCTTCTCTTGGACCAGTATATCCGGTTTTCTAGCATCTATCTTTTGAACTGTTGGTAATGGATTATCCCACGTGATGTGGACTTTTTCATTGTCTATGATGCTTTGTGACTCATGTTTCCAGTGTTTTTCGGCAACTTCAGTACCATAATGTTTGCACAATCCCCAGTGCATCAGTCTCACTGCATTATTATGCCTTTCAGTATACAGTCCTTCTGCCATTAGTATGTCGCAACCATCAACAAAGTCTGTAACTATTTCCAATTCAGTTTTACAAAACCTACATTTGTCTGTTTCTCCCACACATGTTCAATGGACTTTATCAACCAACATGTATGCAGCCCACTATCTTGGGCCAATATTAAAATTTCATCTTTTGGTTTGATCAACATGAGGTTCTTCCAGAAGATTTCTATACTTGCAACTATATTTATGCTTTTTCCAGATTTCTTGCCTTCCCATCTGATCCATCACCTTATATTCTTTCTTTTGTTTTTTGGCACATTCAGTTGCTGCCTGATTTTTATCTACTTCTGCTTTGATTTCCATTCCTGCTTGACGCCAATAAGCTTCAGCTAGATTAAGCAGAGAAGTTATCTTAGATTTATTCTCCTCATGTTTTAAAAATTTCACTACATTTGAGTCTTGTAAGGTCAGCAGATATGTGTGGAGTCCCATGATTGCAGATCTATACATGTAATCAATTTCGAGGAGACCCACCCTCCTTCGGAATGGAGAATATATAATCTTGGTATGCACTGATTTTTATAAATCATTTGGTAAGCATGAGGCATTCTTCTTATTTTCCTATCTAATCTATCCAACACATTTTGGGGCCAGTCAGTTACTCCAAATCTGTAAGTTAGGACAGGAAGAGCAAATTGGTTTATAACTTGAATTTTGTTCCTAGATATCAACGCTGGTTTCAGGATTAATTTAAGTCTTCTGAAGTATTCCTTACTAAGTTTTATTCATATTTGTTCATGTTTTATTGTTGATCCTTCATCAAGTCCCAAATAGTTATACACTCCTTCTTGCTCAAGTTCTTTTATATCACATTCTTATCCCAAACTGATGTTTCCTGGTGTTGCAGTTTTCCTGCTTTAAAGGTTGCTTTTGCACATTTATCAAGACCAAATGACATTCTTATATCATCTAAAAGTTTTGACAGCTTGTAGTCGTGCTTTCAGTTCCTCATTTGATGAGCTATACAGTTTTAAATCATCGACAAAGAGAAGGTGAAGAAGTCATTACACTTTATTGTTTTCTAGGAGCCATATTATAGCCATGGCCTAAGCTGTTGCATAAACAGCTTAATGGATTAAGGGCAAGGGAGAATTGAAATGGTAAAATATCCCTTTTGAATTTTTATTCCTGGGGTAACAATATGTCCTTTATTATGGCTTAATTGTAAAGTGGTCTGCCACTGTTTCATGGTCACTGTAATGTAGTTGATCAGTGTAGGATGTATCTTATACATTTTTAAGCACTCTTTTATCCATGAACGGGGGATACTATCAAATGCTTTTTTGTAGTCAATCCATGCCATACTTAGATTCTTCCCCTTTTTACAGTTCTCCACTATGACTTTATTTAACAACAAATGATCCTTTGTTCCATATGACTTTCTTTTATTCCCCTTTTGTTCTACTGCCATAATTGAGTTTTCTTCTAAATGACTATAAACTCTGTCAGCATCAATTCCCATGTATAGTTTATACGTCGTCAGAAGGCAAGTTATTGCTCTATAATTTTTAGGGTAGCTTGCAGGTTTACTCTTAAGTAGGAGCATTGTTTCTGCTTGTTGTTAGCCAGGTTGGTGTCTGTTCTGGGTGTGCATATAAATAGTTCTTAATCATGGCTAAATCCTCATGGAAAGATGTTAATACTTTTAACCAGAAGTTAGGTACTGCATCTGAGCCTGGGGTTTTCCAGTTAGAGGCTTTTCTTAACTTTGCTTCAATCTCTCTAGCTGTTACTTCATCCTATTTCATATCCTGTACCTTGAAACTTCTTATTCTTTCTTTTACTTCTTCTATCCATTTAGCATCTTTGTTATGTTCCACAGGATCTTCATAGATACTTCTCCAAAATGTACCTATTTTTTTTTCTGGCAGTCTTTCAATTCCTTTTACCTATTTCCCCAGTTCTCTATAAAACCTTTTTGGGTCATCAATAAATTGCTTATTTTGCACTTTTCCTTCATATTTATCTTCGTATCCTATAAGTTTTTCTGCCTGTGCTGAATCTTTTAGTTTGTTATTTGCGAGAGTGCATGATAGATCCTGGTCTGTTCTAATACTGTGCTTTTGCTTTTATCACATCTATCTTTCTTAGTATATTTGTTGATCTATTCTCTCTTCTATAGTCTTCTAAAAGTGACACTTCTTGTCTTAATTGCTTTATAATTTTCTCTGTTCGATATTTCCAGGATGGTATTTGATTTCTCGCCTTCCTTTCCCTCACTACCCTGTGTTCTTGTGGTAGAACTTTATCAGTTATTAATTTAACTGCACAGTAATATATCCTGTTTATTTCTGCTGTATTGCATGGATCTCTATGAACAGTCCTAATTACTGTGTTCATTTGTTTTATCAGACTTCTGACTTTTTGGGTTTTATTAACCTTCTGCAGTCTACTTCTTTAATTGATCTTGATATATCTGTCCATGTCTATTAAATCAAGCAATTCTTCTCTTAACTCATTTTCTTCCAGACTGAGGGGATATCCCTTGTTTTCCAGTTCCTGTGGGTATTCTATAGAAGATTCTATAGCATCTTCCTGTGTCACATTCTCTTCAATTTCATCCTGTGCCATCCATTGCTCTATCATATGGGACCTCACTGGCCTATCACTCCTCAACGTTGACTGCATCAGAGTTTCCATAGTTTCCTGTTCCTTCCCTTGCTGTCTACCTTCAAGTGAAGGTTTAAACGGGTTTCCTGTGGAAGGCTCCAAATTATCTTCATATTTCACCTGACCAATTGCTGCCTGTTCCACTGATTTTCCCTTAATTTGGATATCCATTACTCTATCCTGTTGTGGTGCTTTCTGAATTAGATTTTCTACACCGAATCCTTCAGTTTGCAGGAACTCCATGACCTCAGTTTCTGTTTCTTTAACTTTTCCATTACTAATCTCCTTTTCCTCTTTGTCTTCTTATTTTTTGTATTGTAAAGTTGTCCATGTCTGGATTCCTTTGCCTGTATTTCTCGTCAAATATCTTTTGGTGCTGCTCCTTTTGTTAGTTTTGCTTTCTCCTTTGCATAAATATTATTACACCATATTAAATCTCTTTTTCTTTCCCATGTCCATATGTCTTATTCAGATGTTTCTTGATCTTCTGTTTCCTGTAGATTTCATGTGTGTGTGTGTGTGTGTGTGTGTAAGTGTGTGTGTGTCTGCAGCTGTCAAGTGTGACAAATGTTCCTATAAGAAGGGAAAAGCTTAATTATTTGAAGATGCACATAGTTTTTTTGTTTGGTTTAAGTTAAATTGCTCTTGGGGTGTTCTGGGGGGGTGTTTTTGAGGGTTTTCATTAAAACAAAAAGTCTTGTAAAATGTGACATAGGTACAAATGGAGATGACAAGAGATAACAGTGTAAAAGATAAAGCTGCAAAACATTAGTGGATGCATGTAACACATCTGGAAATCTGGAAATAGACATTTTAAAAAAAAGCTGTCATATATAATAGGTGGGAATAATAACTTATTATCATAATGGCCACACTAACCATATTATATTGGAACATGAATGGTCTCACAGGTGTAGACAAAAAGGATAGAGTATTGAGTTATATTAAGAAATGCAGAGTGGAAATAGCTGTGCTAAATGAGACACACTTGGAAAGACAATCGTATTTGAATTTGATAAAGAAATTATTTCAGGAGGGATATTAGGCAGAGTATCGGGAACAAAGGAAAAGGAGAGTACACTTATTTGTAGATAAGCTCCAGTAGTGATAGAAGAGAAAAGAAAGATAATAGTGGTATATTTGTGGTAGTAAGGGGCTTCTGGCAAGGGAGGAGAATTATTCTGGCATGTATTTATATTCCACCTGGAACTGCTGTTATGGAGTGTAAGAATTTTTTGAGAGAAATAATCAGCTTTCATCAGGGAATATTACTTATAGCTGGGGACTGGAACTTGATTCACAAGAGACAGGATGTGTCACAGGGACCTAGAAGGGAAACTCTAGAGAGAGTAGCTTTCTGAAGAAATTTCTGAAAATATTTGGTATGGAAGATGTGAATTCAGTAGTAGGAATTCTGAGAGAATTTCCATATTATAACTCACGCTAAAATAACTAGGCTAGACTGGATAGAAATTATGTTTCCCATGAACATGTGCATTTAATTGAAAGTTTTGACACACGTCCAATAACTACTTCAGATCATGCACCCATAACAGCTAAGATAAAAAATCCATGGTAATGAAGTACAAATAAGATGTTGGTGCTTTCCCACCTACCTGTTAAAAAAACAGGAATTTAAGGAATGGCTAGTGGAAGCTATTTGAGAGTTATTAGGGAAGATAGAAAATCTCTGTGTCATTCAGAATAAGGGAGGTCTCACAGAACAAAAAGAGGTGCAAATGCAGACTAGACTGCTAAACAGAAAATCAGGGAGTATTTTGATAATATGCATGAGTTTTGGAAGATTGCTTTTAAGTGTCTGTTTTTTGATAGTAACTGCAGAGCACAAAAACGTTTAGCACAATGGCTAAGGCAACAGAAAATATAAAGGGGTGTTGCAAAACTTAGGGAGACTATAACAAGAAAAATAATCAGAGACCCTGTAGAGGTATTAGAGACATTTCAGAAATGTTATGAAAATTTGTATAAAACACAGGAAAGAGGAAATCAAGAAAAAGCATAAATGGAAACATTAATGGAAGGCTTGGGCATGCCAAGATTAGAGGTAGATGAGGCTCGACAGGTAACAGTTAAGATAGGAGGAGATGAGGCAAAAACAGCAATATATAATTAATCTGCAGGAAATTCTCCAGGAACAGATGATATTCGTGTGGAAGTTTGGAAGCTAGGAAGAAAGAAAGTGATAAAGATGTTTAACAGTATTTTAAAAGAAGGAGAAGCACCAACATCCTAGAAGAAAGCTGTGGTGGCTGCAAACCTTAAAGATCCCCAACTTCATATACACCCATTTCAATTTTAAATCAGGATTATAAAATGTATATGTCTATAACAGCCAAAAGAATGGTAAAGGTGTTGCCAAAATTGATAGATATGCATCGTGGTTTTGTGAAGAGGAGGTAAACATTTGACAACAATAGAACAATGGTGATACACAAGGAAGAAGAATGTAAGAAAATATCACTGCCATTGGTATTTCTTAACGCAGGCAAATTATTTGACAGAGTAAGCTGGGATTTTATGAATAGGGCAATGGAATCATTTACTTTCTCTGATACAATAGTAAGGTTAATTGGGAGACTATATGAGGGATCAAAGGCAAAAATTAAAGTGGGAGGGTTCCTCTCTAAGTTTTGTCTGAACAGAGGAACCAAATAGGGGTGTCCACTTTCCCCTTTATTATTTGGTTTATATTTAGAGCCATTGATAAAGAAAATAAGAGATTCAGAAATTCAAGGATATAACTGGTATGGTAATCAAGAAAAGTTGGCTTTATTTGCAAACAATATTATTTTGTACCTGATAAAACCAGAAAAGAACATTTCAGTGCTATGGAACATTCTGAGACAGTTCCAAGTCTTTTTGAGATATAAAATTAATGAAGACAAAACAAAGGCTATGGCTGTAAAATGTGTACGCACACATGAATTAGTACAGCTTTACCCATATTTAGGGGGACATGATAAAATGAAGTATTTAGCAGTATGGGTTAAACATAATTCTGTTATGGCAGTTAAGGATATGTGGGAAGAGACTAAATAAAAGATAAATGCATATGGATAGCAGATACGTTTTTAGTCCCTTTAGTTTTATATACAGGCCAGGCATACTTTTATCAAGAAGTTATGTACAGTAATTAATAAAGAGTTGAAGGATTTTATCTGGGAGGGGTAGAGTGTAAGGGTTAAGTGGCATCAGCTGATCCCTCCAATAGAACAAGATGGTTTAGACTTAATTGATTTGAAGGTATATGTTGCAGCTAGTTAAGGCTCATATACATAACACAAGCTAAAAGCTATAATTCAAAATGGAAAGGGATGGTAATGAAGCAGGGGAAAATTAAAGAAATAAGGAGAGAGTGGGATTTTGGATGCATATCCTTAAGGAGAATAACAGCAGCCATGCAGAATACTATCTTCATAAAGTAGCAGGAAGTACTCTAAGAACTAAGCCAACACTAGAATGTACAAAGGAGATTCTGCTGATAGGATGACTTCCATTAGGGGTACAGAAAATAGGCAAGATGGGGATTTTCTGTAGAAAACTGGAAAAGGAACCAAGGTATTGGGAGCAAATAACTAGCGAGGGAAAGGTAAGTCTTTGGGAAGAGGCTGAGAATACAGCTGGACTTCAGGCTAGAGACTACCTTCCCTCTCAGGGATTGATATCACAGTATAGGAAGAGAAAGAGACAGGGGAATCCTAAGTGAAAGACCTGCTAGAGTGTTTAGTTGAATATAGGACAGACGCTGCTGCTAAAATGAATAATTAGTAGGGCATATAAAATACTACACAATAACTATATGAATTAATTAGAGGAGTTTAGAAAAAATTGGAATGAGAGACTGGATAAGTAATTCACAAGGAAACAATGGGAGGACATGTGTATGACTCCCAAACATGCAACAAATTCTAGAAGATTTAAGATTTGTGGTTGGAATTTTTTACATAGATATTTTTATACCTCAAGCAGACTCCAAAGAATTTTTTAGCCAGGTAGATGGCAAATGTTGGAAGTGTGATGGGGAAGAAAGAGGCAATGGGAACATTTGTTATGGGAGTTAAATCAGTTGGCAGATTTTAAAAATTCCCTATGGAGTACTCTGTCAGAAATATTGGGTCAGCAAATAAGTGTAACTAAGGAAATGATTTTTGAGTTGGAATACAGGATCTGAATTGCCTAGACATAATAAGGTCTTGTTAAGTTTAATTCTGTTGACTGCCAAAAAAGCAATTACTAGAAAATGGAACTACTCTAAACCAACTGTATTTGAATAAGTGAATATTATACCAGAGATAAAAGGACTGGGAGTGTGATCTTTAGAAAAGGGTAGGAACAAACTACACAGAAAAAAAATGGAAATTTTGGGAACAATACATGCAGAATAATGTTTTGGAGGAGGAGTGAGGTTTAAGGGAGGGCAGGAATTTAATAAGTGATATAATCCAAGACTGATGATAATTGTATAAAAGAATATATTTGATGTATAATGTTTGTAACTGTGAACATGTTAACTCAGTTTGTTTTCTTTTATATAAATGTATGTTTTCCTATGTCTTTAGGGAATGTACAAAAATGTGTTAAGAAAATATGAAAATAAAATAAAGTGTGTGCCTGGAAGGAGATGGTCAACTGTCCTACTGTTTGGTATGATGCCTTCTTGAGGTGCAGTAGTACCCCCATTGAGGACGCAGTAGCCAACTGCTTGCATTTGCAGAGAATGTCTATGGCCACCTTCTGCCTGTACCAGTATCCACTACAAATACAATGTCAAGTTTAGGAACAAAAACCTATGGTAGAACATTAGATTTTAAAACTATATACCAAAAAAATACTATTTTTTAGGAAGAAATTGAATAACCTGCATTCTAAAAGTAAATTCAAGAAATTAAACAAAGATCTTATATTTAAACTCTTTCACTAATGATGTTACTTTCCCAATTATTCATGAGACTACAATTTAGATTGCTATAAGTTGCTTTCAAATCTTGTATAGCATCATTCGTTCTATTAAATGTTGTCATTGTGTTCTGTTATCTTAACTTGTGTTTAATCTGATCTGTAATTCTTTGTTTTCTGTATTGTATGGCTACCACTATGACTGAATGGTTTAAATTTGCTAGATTATGAATCTCTTGCCTTTATCACTTATCTTTAGTAATGCACGTTTCTAAGGAAAATGTCTCCTTAGGTCTCTGCTGAAAAGGACTTTGCCCATTTGGACTTTTTCTGTAAACAAATGTAGTAAAATTAAAAAAAATAATAATATAATCCATCAAGCCCATGTAGGAATTGAAAATGGCCACTACAGGCTTAGGAACCTTGGGAACAAAGCTCAGCAATACACCAAGTTGAGCTATAATAATAATAATAACAATAATAGATGCATGCTCATTACCTGGGGACATTTACAATGTATTAGCAGATAGATTTAGTTCTAACTTTCCCTCCCATCTTCCCATGCCTTCCTCCAATAGCCTATATTGTCTACACCCATCCACAGAAATATCACCTCTGAAAAAGTTTTAAAGGCTCTTTTGAGGTAAAAGACAGTACATTTTGGGGCATGGTTATATACCTGGGTACTTCCTTACCATCATGAAACACTGCTTCACAGAACTGCTCCAGAATCTGTTCAGTCTCATCCTCTCATATGTCTTTAGTCTAGAGGCATGGAAAACAACTTTGGTTTCCCCTTTTGTGAAGGTTGCCCCATCATAAATCCTGATGACTATAGATCAACAAATCTCAACAACCTTGTCTATGAAGTAATGAAATGCATCATTATAGACCTCATAAACAAATATACTGGCAGCTTACAATCCCTCATCCCAAACCTTTTTGGATTTGTGATTGGAAGATCATGACAGCTCTTAATTTCATGAACTTCTTCAAAAGAGTCACTGAAGAAATGGATGAGGCCAAAATGGTACATGCAGAGTACCTATCCATGGCCAAGGCCTTTGATACTGTACTATACAGGAATTAATGTAATCAAACTAATCAATCTGACTGTAAATCCATATGTAACCCATTGCATAGCTAACTGGCATGCAGACAACTCATCAAATTAAGATATGGGTACACTCTTCATTACAAACCTTGATACCAGTGGGGTCCTCTAGTGCTTTATATTGGAGCTGCCCCTATTTTGTATTTATTTTTCTGATGTCTAAGCTGATGTCAAGGGTCTCTGGCTGCCCATGTTTGCAGATAATTGCAAATCTGGTGCTATTATCAGCTCTCTGGAGGACTCCCTGATCTGACAAGATGGTCTAACATATACAAATAAATGGTGCCAGGACCATAGTCTAAGGCTAAATGCTAAGAGTAATAGTACAGTACCCCTTGGAAAACACATACATCCAAATACCTACTGCATCTAAGATATACCCCTCAAATCAATACAGCTATTAGGGATCAGGGAGCATTCATAGGCAATGTGCTCTCCTTCAGCCACCATGCCAGATCATTAGAAAATCCTTCTTCTTGGCCCAGCTGATTACCAAAGGTGCAGCTTCTAGATCCAGGGATGTTATCATCCCATTTTGGCCCATAATAGAATATTATGGTCCCTATAACATGCCTAAACACTTGATCTAATTTGAAAATCACTTCCTCAGTAATAAATTGAAGAGCCTTGAGTTATGTGACCTATACAGAACACAGTAAAGCTCTGTCTGCATTTGTCATTCCTTACAGACTTCTGCAGGTTGACCTCTGAATAGCTTAAGGGGCCATAAATGACTGTTCTGAGTGAACATCTACATGTTTATGAAACATGTAACACCTAAAATATCCATACTAGAAACCTACAAAGGTGGTCATCTTCCTTGTGCTCCTATGGGTAATATACAACTGTTAAAGAAAATGATGAGATTCTCACATGTACTACAGTTAATTCTGAGTTTATATATATATATATATATATATATGCATGCGTGCTTAGTTCCTGACTGCAGTGTTAGGCAGACCAGAACTCCATGCACACATGCGCGCTCATTCCAGAGCTCCAGACTGGTCTGTTAGGCAGTTCAGATAGGGAAGGCAGGAAACTCCACCCTTCCAGCCCAGAGGTCTGTGTGGTGATGACCGCACAAACCGGAAGGTCACCGGACTGCTTCACCCACAGGCTGGAGGCTCCAGCCTTCTCACGTTGACCCAACAGCAGGAGGCTCCAGCCTCCTCACATCTCGCAGGAGACCCAACAGCATGTGCAGGCCATTCTGGAGGACAGAGACAGGTGATTTGGCTGCAGGATCGCTACGGAGGACTTAGCTGGGCTGCTGCAGAGTACAGGCTCACATAGGAGGACAGAGACAGGTAGGATGTATATGGAGGACAAAAGTGTGTGTGTGTGTGTGTGTGTGTGTGTGTGTGTGTGTGTGTGTGTGTCTGTGTAATGCCCCAGTTGCTACATGGTGGTGGGTAGAGAATAAGGCTTGAACCGTGTACCTTGGGCCCAAGTGAATTCCCTACCCAGCACCATTTGTAAAACATTTGCAGATATTTGCCTCATATTTGTTCTGTTCCTCATAAAATATGTGGTTTCTGTATTTTTGTTACTTAACACAGCCAGTAGTGCAGTGGAGCAGTGGTAGCATTGTTGCCTAACAGCTACAGGTTGTCTGGTTTGATTCTTGGCTGGGGTGCCTTCTGTGTGGAGTCTGCATGCCTTTCCTGGGTTTGCTCTGGTGTCCTCAAGTGGATATTTGTCCTTATTTTTTGGACTGTATTACCCCATTATTGGCTTTGTCCAGGTTTTTTGTGCTAAGTTTGAGAGCTATGGTGATAACTGAACTCACTGAATATGTTTGGGGGCTGTATTCCTCCATTATTGGCTTTGTTCAGGTGTTTCATGCTAAGATGTTGACAGCTATGGTGAGAACTGAATTCACTAAATGGTAGCCATCTTAGTTTCAGTCTTCCTTTCTTTCATAAAAATAGATGATTTGGCATAGTGGTATGTTGCTCTGACTGTTTTGCACAGGGTCCTGGGTTCAGTACTTGGCAGTGAAATGTATGGTGGTAACACAGCATTTTATTCTAGCAACTTTCCAACATTATACAAGCAATGTTTAAAATGTGTCCCTGGTTTTTGGGCTTTTGTCCCCCCCCCCCAAATAAATGTTGGCTTTTTCCAGATTTCTTGTGCTGCAAAGTTCAGAAATACAGCTGAGTGTCAAGTAGATTTTACAAGGAGCTGAGAGCTGAGGGGAACAAAGGTTTAGTGCTGCTTATGGCAAGTCTGCTTGTGTTAATAGCACAACAGGTAGTGTATTTGCTTTTGATGCAGAAGGCTGTGGGTTCTACTCCCACAGTAGATAGATCCATTGCTGATACTGTACTCTGTTGTAAAGGGGATGGATGCTACAGTCCTCTTTGGTGAAGATACCTAGTAACTATGAAACTGTTATTAGTTTGCCATCCATTCCCTATTGCGATATTACTAGTTTATCATTTTTTAATGCAACATAGGCAATGTATTCCTCAAGGGCAACAGGTACTTTATTTGTAGATGAAACAATGACATATAAAGTTGTTTGCTAGCAGTAACCTCTTCATTAGTTAACAGATTTCTTTAATGTAGAATTATTTAGATAACTTTTACTTCTTCAGAGATCATGCATGTTTACTGATACTGGTGGACTGTAGAAGTTTGAGTAGACTTTTATGATGGAAATTTTCTGACATGGGCAGTTTTGTCATTGTTGGTGCATGCATTTTGTTTCATTGTTTACTGGAAAAATGTTCAAAACAATAAATTTAAAATGCCCTCTAACAACTGTACTGTATCGTCCAAGGAATATAATTTAATACAGTCAGGAAGGTGTATCAAAGAGCATGTGTATGTTTCGTGTTCAAGGGGCCTATGATTTGAAAACAGCCCAAAATTAATCTTTATCTGCCACTGGCAAAATGTATTTTCTTGGAATGTGGGTATCAATGCTGTTTCAATGAATGCGAGTTTCAAGGGCAGAGAAGTTTTAATGATAAGTCTATTTTCATTGTGAGACTGCATTGCTTTATTTAGCAGATATCTATTAGGGTTTATGCTGTAAAATATAAAATAAAACTTTCAAATGAAATCCATATCATCACAGAAGTAAAGCAGTATGCACATTACAGTGTTTATGGCAAATGGGGCGAAATAACCAAGGAATGGGACATTGGAATGGCTGCAGGAGGGAACGCTCCATTCGACCATGATTTTGTGAGGCGGGGAAAGGGCAGCAAACTCAGACAGCCCCGGCTGAACTATACCTCTCAACTGTCCAGAATTTTGCAGAATTAATAGATTTTTGCTTCTTATTTTTGGTTTGTTCCTCATAAAATTTGTGTTTTTCTGCCAAATAATTTAGGAATGAAGTCACTAAATAATGACAGACATTGGGTTTCAGACGTCATAACCTTCAGAAAAATGCATGCTAAAGCAAGACGTGTTATTCTATCAACTGTCTTAAGTTTATACAAGAGCAATTTTTAGTACTGTTTGTATGTCCCCCCAATATATTTGGCCTTGCCCAGATTTCCTGCATTAACAGGTTGAGAGGTACGTGCAAATAAATCGCTTTATAGAATTAGGAATACCCAAACCTCTCAACTGTCTCCAATTTTGGCTCAAAACGTTGCTCTCCCCCTAATAATCCCTCTGCAAAATGGCAATTTTGGAAGAAAACGTGGAGGGTTTACAATTATATATGACTAATATAATGACTAATCAAGACTCTACCTCACTGTTCAAAAAACATATCAAGGAACATCTTAGAACTCAATGGCTATGTCCTTGCACTAATCCCGACTGAAAGTATGTCTCCCCACATTAATTTTTGCTACCCTTCCCCCTTTCTGAGCTCCAAACTTACACTTTCTATTGTTGAGAGTTACTTCTTAAAAGCTTGCCTATTTTTCAATTTGTTGAACTTATCTTATATGTTTTTAGATTCGACTTTGTAATTCTCTTTTTTTAAACTTTTAAACTTTTATATTGTTTTAAAATAACTTTTTGTGAGATACCACTGTTATTTTTTTGCATGTACTGGAGCTTTTCTCCCCGGGCCTCTACTGTAAACGGATATATATCCAGTTGGACTAGCCTGGTCAACAAATGTAAAATAAATAAATAAAATATAACTGCAATGATCAGAGTTATAGATTACTTTTATTTCAGAAAGTCATGTAGATGCTCTTATTTTGTCAGCTGCTCAAGTTAGCAGTGCTAATTTTAAAAAGGTGTCCCTTCTTTGACAGGTTCCCAGCTGTATTGTGTGGCAATTTTATATTTTTGCATAACATATTTGGTCTGTTTTTCATAAAATTGTGTTTTTTCTGGCAAATTAGTAGCAAATCATTAAAGATTGAAGTTAGAAAATAATGGCAGACATTTGAGTTTCAGATTTCATACCCTTCAAAAATTCATACGAATGCAAGACCTACTACTATTCTATTATCTTTCCAAGTTTATAAGCGCAATATTTAAAAATTGTATTTATTTTTGGGCCTGTGTCCCACTTCTATGTATGGCTTTGTCCAGATTTCTTGCTCTGAGGTTGAGAGGTATGAGTGTCAGAGCCATCACCGTCAGCCAGAGACATTTCAAACTGTGACCTACTTGTTGCACTCCACTCCCCATTGTAGTGGTTCTGGATGTGTCCAAGCAAGGCAAGGAGCAGTTATGCAGTGTAAGTGTGCAGAGTATTCCCCCATCCAAGGTGGACCACAAGTACGACCGTGGCTTTTCATCTGTCCTTGATTTTGCAGAATGTTCTGGTTTTCTGTCATATTTTTATACTGTTGATTTATGCTTCTTATTATTCAGAAAATACATGCTGTTGCAGTGCCCTGTTGCTCTGTATTAAAGTAGAAATGCTTTAATGACCATCAGGTAAGCTTGTCGGAGATTGTAAGATGCAAGTAAGCTTTAATAAGCATACTGTTAAAAAGTTACAAACATTGAAAGTCTTTTCATTGTTGCCATGCAGAGAATATTTACATAACTAGATAACGTATAAGCCTTAGGTATTGAAATGCATATGACAGTATTTGTAATAAAGGACAGGATTACAGTATTTTCAGAAGCTCATTACATTTGTTGGAGACTTGCAGTTATCTTTGCAGGCATTACCCGTAAACTAAACAGAATGCCAATCTATCATGTGTGGTCCATAGCTTGTGCAATAATCCTTTAAGCAATTTATCTTGAGCTTGTTTTTTATTTGCTGTTCATTTTTTACTTTGATCATGTGTTCTCCATGAAACAAGTAGATAGTTGTTGTCAGGCAGAAGGTCTTTTTGGATAAGAAACATTTTTACAAGTGGGGATATCACAGAGATTGTTACTTTCAGCATGTTACTTGGTAATTTTATAAAGCTGAATATAAATTATAATTAGAACTGCAGTGCAAGGAGAAGTGGTTTGAGCTGAGTGCTGCTTGTTTTTTTATACTTGATTTTGACTGGCATTCCAGTATTTTATTTAAAAAGCAATTTATTTTTTCATACCTTATAACCTTTGTGTTTCCATCTAGATATTAAGTAAGTTGTCATGTAGCCAATGCATTGAAATATTTTTTTCTTCTACACTTTATTTTGTCTTGATTGGACTCTCATAATGATGGTTTGGCACCCATGGCAGCATATTTAATTAAAGTTCCAGTTGTTGTGGTTTTGAGCATAGCTCCACCCCTTTCTAGTTGGGCACACCCCTTCCCATTGGCCCCACCCATTCAGCTGTCTCCTGCAACCCCCCTTTAATTTGAAGTCACCAGCCGCCACTGCATATACTATTACTTGTACATATAATATTTCTGTCAAGGTGCAATATTTGTACTGTGCTTAAGCCTATAGACAAATTGTACCCTAGAGAAAAAAGAACATCTATGAGACCACTGCACAGGTTGCAGTCTTTGATGCACTGCCAATAGCCTGCATTACTTAAGCAGTAGGGTTACCAGTAGCTTGCTATGGCTGCCAAGTAAGTGTTTAGTCATGATATACATATTCAAGTCATGCTTTACCTTGTGACATTCAGGAGCATTAGTCATATTGTTTATCTAGTGGTGTATGTTTCATGGAGTTCAAACTACCCACACTGTTTATATACTTAGCACTTAGGTGCTTGTGTCATGGGATTCAAACATGCACTGAACTTAGAAAACCAGTACAATGATGAATGCACTTAGTCATAAGTTTTACAGACAAAAATTGTAGTGTTTTTAGCATTTATCCCTCACAGACAACAAAATGTTTCATGCCTTGATATAAAATGATGGCATTCAGTAAAAAGTATCATTACCAAAAATATAAGCAAATCATATTTAAGTAATAATGTTTTTGCCAGGTTTTGAAGACTGCAGTCTCACCAAGAAACACACTGCATCTAATGAAGTGTTATTGACAAGTGTTCCAGACTAATTCAATGCTTAAAATGGCGTCACTGTAGTATTAATGCCTAATTGTTTGTTATAGATATTTCTAAGGTTTCCAGCTACATAGGAGTAAAGTTATTTGGCTAAAAGAATTTACCACAGATATTCTAGCTATGACAGATGCTGGATAAATATTTCTCCATTAATTTGTTCCAGATGTCTGAGAACAGTAGGTTTAAGAAGAAAGTAGCAAATTAATAATGCCTCGCTATATCAGGCATTGTTTCTTCTGTTTATGTCCCATTGGAAAGCAAAAAAAATTGTTTGTAGAAACTGATTCATGAATAGCAATTACTTTCAAATAATTTCTTCACAAGCTGTCTCTGTGGATTCTTCAAATCTCTAATATCCTTATGTTTTACTAAAATACTGCCTTTAACTACACATATATTTCTCCAGCCCAGTGTTATTTCATTTCCAGCACTTCACATAGCAGTTTGTTCCATTTGGCAGGCTATTTAGTAAACATCCCTTTCTCCTTGCCTCCTTAATAATTCTGTCAAGGTGCGATATTTGCTGCCTGTTTTTTTTCTGTTCTTTCTTAGCTATGTTTTAATCTGCATAAAAATGCAGATGCCTCGTTTGTCATAGATGTGCATAGTATAGATAGTACAACATGCCAAGGAACTTATAATGCACCTGACGTTTCACTATAGCCCCTATGAATGTTACACTTTCTCTTTTGTGAACATCTGTTTCCACCATATTACTTTTCCAAGCTATTTCAACTGTCTTGTGACCTTTCTGTAAGTTTACCTTCTCCCCCCAACACAAATACTCAATTCCACCAAGAACAAGAATGCCATTAAGAAACATAGTGCAATACATTTTTTTTTCCTTTGGCCAAGTCTTGCTGAAATTGACACTAGCTTTATTACCTAACTTATATAGGCTGCCTTGTGAATACACTTAGCTGTACCACTTCTATCTTTCTATGAACCTGCATAGCTGGCATGTTCATCACTGTATCTAGTACTCCTGATTTGGTCTGTTTGACTAGTTGTCCATGGGAAAACAGCTTTTTCCCATCGCCACGATGGATCTATTTTTCTATATCTCCCAGTATTCTCAATGACTTTTTGTTTGTTACATGTTTGTCAGTGTCAATGTCAATGATGCAACATAGGTAGCACACTTGTCTTTGGTGCTGGCAGATCAGTAGATGGTGGAATCTATTCCCACCCTAGGTGATTCATTTAATTTCCAGTACTGACACTGTACTGCTGCATGGGAAGAGGGTGTCTGCACTCCTAAATTCACATGATATGTTAAACTGAGGTCCCATCTGCTTGAGTTGGTGGATGTAAAGGATCCTATGGCACCTATTCTAAAGGGTAGGGGAAGTTCCCCTTTGCCCTGGCCAAATGTTCCTTAGTAGTATAAATACCACTGCAGGTCTCCCTAAAAAGAGGCTACTAGCCTAGTGAGACTAAACCAGTCAACAAAAGATCAATAAAAATTAAATAAAAATAAAGTTTATGGACAAATGTTGGTTGTCAATTGCCATCTTTCATCAGTATCATTCACCTATACTGTGTGCTACCTGCTACTTTGTACATCTGTGTCGTAAACGTTCTCAGTCTCTCTGTATTGTCCTTGGTTTTCTCTCTCTCTCTCTCTCTCTCTCCCTCTGTCTGCCACTTTCTTCTTCTCCCATTCCTTGCTTGTTTTTCTGTGGTATTTAAGTATTACAAGCTATCATTTAAGACTAAAAATTACTTCTTAAGGGTTTGCTGGATTCTCTTCGCCTAGAGATGGTAATTTAGCTCATGGGATGAACAAAATGCTTTCCCACATTTCAGTATAATTTCACTGAAGCTTCCAGCAGAGGAAACAAACCAGTCAAAACATCAGGTCAACTAAAGCAAAAAATCCTTTTTTTTTTTTTTTTTTTTTTTTTTGCAGGATGTCGCACTTTCACCCCATGGTGCTTTGCACCACCTATTTCAGATGCTTTGCCTCTCCCACATCCTTTTTAATTTATATGCTAACTCCATGCTAGGATAACCATGGAGAAAAAAGGTTAGTCCAAACACTTTGTATCATTACTGATGCACAAAGAAAAACCACGCCAGCAGTAATTTCCTGGAGGAAACAATAATCAGAATTTATAATCAAGGAGTACAAATTAGTTTAAATTCATCCACTTTGGACTTTTTCCAATTACAATGAAGGTGGCCAGGGTTTTCTTAAGATGAAAAAATGTAAACCTTCATTTACTTACAAAGGTTCACTGGCTGTATTCTGGCACAAGTAAGATCAAAAGAAGTTCTCCACGGTCTTGGTCTGAGGATCACGATTCTGTCTCATTTAATTAAACTTGTACTGATAATGGATGTGACATGGCAAAGCATAGAATCAAATGATGACAGAACAAGATGTTTTAAAAAACAGCTACAGCAATAATAGATATATCTTGTTCATGGGTCATTTTTTAAGTGTGAGAATTTAATCTATACTGTCCTAGTGATTTTGTTTGAAGAAGACATTATCTTAAGGTAAATTGTGCCTATTTTCAGACTGTTAATAATAAAATAAAGATTCAACAGCATACAGTTAAAGAATCATGGCATTCCCAAAAATCTGATTGACAGTTCATTTCAAATAAAGAAAGTTTTTGTACTTGAATGCACTGCATAGAACACTTCATTGAATAATAGCTGTCACTAATTCCTACATGTACTACTTTCACTTTAGCAGTGTGCATCCTGCTAAGGCATTTCAGAAATGTTATGACTGAAAAGTGCTATAAAAATCAAATTACATTCCAATTTTAGATTGAAATGTAGATGCAATCACTTGCATTAAATGTTCAGAAAGAAAAATCAAGATGCAGGTAGGAAATATTAACAAGAACTATTTCTTCAGGACAGTTTATAATTATATGAATGCTTTTATGCATCATTTATGAGATTTTTAGATAGGTATATATATTGGCATATTTGATATTTGCCTAGTCAGCACTATAATTGTTGACCGGGAAGTGTTGAAAGTCAGCCTGTTAATACTGGAAGATTTCAAGTCATCTACTGCCCTTGTTCAAATAACTATGTCCTCCTACTCCAGTTGGGAAGGATAACGTTTTCGGGCCTCTTTGTCCCTGAAGTTAGTTATTCTACTTATATTTCAGAATAAAAAATGTAACTCCTAATTATTCTGCGATTAGAGTGGTAGTCTTCTGACTTTGTGTGTGTGTGTGTGTGTGTGTGTGTGTGTGTGTGTGTGTGTGTGTGTGTGTGTGAGACAGAGAGAGAGAGACAGAATGTGTGTGTGTGTGTGTGTGTTTTATGTGTGTGACAGAGAGAGAAAGAGAGAGAGATTGTGTGTGTGTGTGTGTGTGTGTGTGTGTGTGTGTGTGTGTGTGTGTGTGTGTGTGTGTGGGCACTCAGCTTTTAACTTCTGTCATTCTTGACAAAGCCAACACTAATGGGTTGACATAGACCTAAAATCCCAAAAATGTTAAATATGACCTTAATTTATTTAAAAAGTTAATAGAGCAATAGGTTTTGTATCAGCACGTTTTTTTTTTAAATAATGAGTATTAAAGTTAAATGTTTTTGTTTATTTATTTAATTAGCAATAACACCAGATGCCCTGAGCTTTTTTGCTGTTTTTTGTCACAACTTGGATTGTCCACTCAACTCGACTATTAGACTGTATGTAGTTTGGATGAGATGTCACATGCCAAAATTCCAGCTTCTGTAAAAAATCTCCTGAATACTCTGGCTGCATAATAAGGGAACATTGTATTACATTGCCAAATCTCTCATTGTTTTAGTCACAGCACTTTTGGTGAATTGTGTTTGACAGTAACTCACATGAACAGACATGTTTGCCTAAGTAAATGATACTTGGAAAGCTGCAATAGAACAGTAGTGCTAATGCACATCACGTGTATACATGTGCGAATCATGCTGTGTCCTTCCAGGGGATCCAGTGCATTACAACATAGGAAAAGATGCTAGACATTCCATCATGCTTCAGTAAGAATGGCCTGTATCTCTCATTTTAAGGCTTTCAAATGCTGCCTAAATTCTTTCCTGCTCCTAATGCATTATTAGACAAAGTCCATTTGATGAACATTCCAACATAACTGACATATTAGCCCAGAAATCGGATCACATTACGATAGCTCTCCTGAATGCCAGAAGTCTAAACAATAAATTGCCTAATTTTGAGGTGCTTTTTCATTTGTAAAACATCCACGTCTGCATAGCTATTGAAACTTGGTCTACGTGTAAACAGAGCACTCCCGCTATACCTGGGTTTTGTGTTTTTCATGCCTTCAAACCCAGTGGCAACTGTGGTGGAGTTTCCATATTCACATCCTCTATACCTGGGTTTTGTGTTTTTCATGCCTTCAGATCCAGTGGCAACTGTGGTGGAGTTTCCATATTTGTCAAAGAACATATTACCTCAGGGCATATCCATAGGGACAAACAAAAGGAACTCAATGAACTATAGATCTCTCTCTAAGAAGGATTAATTATCAACTAATAGTTTGTTACAGAACACCTTCTTTGTGCCCTGATGACCATGTAAGATTCCTCAGTGTTCTAAATGATCTCCTTCTTAGAAACAACTCTGTTATTTATGGTGATTTTAATTACCTTTCTGTAAAATGGGACACTCATACCTCTAATGTAGGATCTTCCCAAAATTCCTAAACTTAATAAACAAAAATTCCCCTTGAGCAGTTAGTAAATTAATGACACTGCATTCTTCACCTGATTCTTACAAATATGACCATGTGCTACCCTCCTAGTATCTCCTTTCCAAGAAAAATCTTACCATAAATTTGTGACCCTCTACTTTAAACTCCCTAAAACTCCTACAGCAAATCACTTTGAATTTAAAGATTACACAAATACCAACTTTAACATACTTTGACAAAGTATCATAATTCACTTATGATTGCACCTCCCCTCACCTTAACTAACAGTTAGCTTCACTAATGAATTCTACAACCATTTAAATAAATGCATAAAGTTAGCAGTTCCTAACAAAAAGTAGATTCAAAAGCCATCCACCTTGGCTGTCCATCACCGTACAACAAAAGAAAGAAACTCCTGCATCATCTCAGCAGCCTGCTGAGTTCTCACTTTAATTCATACTCCCAGATTTTTGAATCTTGTATTGTCCAAAGATAGGGATTAGTCTGCACCAGCATGCAGCAGGGAGTGTAACTCATTGCAGTTACTTTAGTTTTGGTGCCATTGGTCTTATAACCTGAAATCTCCTGAAAATGACCCAAGGTTTGAAAATGAAAGGGAAGCACTAGACGTAGGTCAGACAAGTAAATAGCATCATCCTGTAACAAAGGTAGCTTCTGCTGGACCCCATCCATTCAAACTCCACTAGATCTGACTTTGTAATGCACTCTGCCAGTAGAGGGAAGTCATTCACCTGTGTACTGCTCCTGGACAAATAAAACTTTCTAGAGACCATTCTCCCTGTTTTTACTACAGTTGGGGAGCCATTGTACTCTGTCCTTAAGAGGGATTTCATTTCCCCATGGATTCTGGACAGCTCGAAGATGGCAAACAGATAACTCCAATTCACCTTTTCAAACTCTTCTGCATCATGACTGATCAGCATAAGTGGGCTCTTTCTCACCTCCACCTCTTGTTACAAAAAAAGAAGTCATGTCTTACCATAATGTTCCATCTGTTTTGCTCATCTTTTTTCATTCATTACTGATGGTCGGCCTTTTTGCTAAGCTCACGTCAGCCAAAAACCTCTTGAGCTAAGTCTCTACCCAGAATGCCCTTCTCCCTGTTACCTCAGATCGAGTTTGCTAGAGAAAGAGAAGTAAAGCCGAGGCCACTTCTACGCAAATATCCTAGGGCACCACTTAGACCCAAAGTGTCCCCCAGGAGCCTTTGAAGGAGGAAGGTGGGTGGGAAGTGATGAATGAAAGAAGATCAACAACACAGATGGAACATTATGGTAAGACATAACTTCTTTATCTGATGTTGTTAATCTTCTTTCCATTCAGCACTGATGGGACAGAATCCCAATCTACCTTGAGGTCCATGGGTGGCCCTTATGGAAGAACATTCCTGAGTACCATTGAGCTGAAGACAGCTCTCCCTCTGGAGACCAAGTCTAATTTGTAATGATTGATAAAGGAATGAGGCTTAGCCCAAGTAGCTGCTGCGCAGATGTCATCCATGGAAACCCTGGAATGGAAAGCTACAGATGTTGCCATAGATCTAGTGGAGTGAGCTTTAACTTTTAGCATAGGTTCATTATTGAGGGAATAGATGAAATGTATGCAGTCCTTTAGCCATTTGATAAACAGCCGCTCCATTCTGGGTCCAGAAAAAGAGATGAAAAGCTGTTCAGATTTATGGATAGGTTTGGTCCTGTCTAGGTAAAATCTCAGTTGTCTATGTATGTCTAAAGAGTGAAGGCAGGACTCTCCTCTATTGGCAAAATTCGGAAAGAACACTGGTAGATCAATAGTCTGGTTTATAAAGAATTCAGAAACAACTTTGGGAAGGAAGGATGGATTTGTCCGAAGTGATACTCTGTCTTTATGAAAGACCAGATAGGGCCTCTTGATACACAATGCCTGCAACTCCTAGACCCTTCTGGCAGATGTGATGGCTACCAAGAACAAGGATTTCCAAGACAAAAACTTTAGGTCACATTTTGCAGCAGGTTCAAAAGGTTTTTGAGTCAAAGACTGAAGGACTAGAGTGAGGTTCCATGGTTCCACAGGCTGTCTGACAGGAGGCCTGATATGAGAGGTCCCCTTGAGGAAGGCCTTGCATAGGCATAAAGAGATAAGAGGGTTGCCATCTATACCATTGTGGAAATTGGAAATTCCCACTAGATGTACTTGTACGGTAGACGCAGAGGCTCTGTTATCAAAAAACATAGCCAAGTATTGAAGCACTGCAGTAACTGGAGCCAAATACGGGTCTAGCATGTTATCCTTGGACCAGATGGAGAACCTTTTCCATTTATCCTCATATAGTCTTCTGGTGGATGGTTTATGAGAGGCCAGAATGATGTCTCAAACAGGCGAGAAGAGATTAGCTTGCCTGGCGACTAGTGGAAGTGGAGAAACCAAGCTGTCAGCTTGAGGCTGGACAGATTTGGGTGACTCAACCCTTGGAGGTGAATAATAAGATCTGGTAGAGGGTCCAGAAGCCACGGCGGGTATACTAGGTGAGGCCAAAGGAAGGAGAACCAAACTTGTTGAGGCCAGAACGGGGCTAGGAGGATCACCTTGCATCTCAACAGAAGAGCTTTCTTTAGAAATTGTGGAATCAGTGGGATGGGAGGATAAGCATAAAGAAGTCCTGTGGGCCAATCGTGGATTAGAGCATCCCTCGGTGACTCCACCTCTGGGGGAAGTAGGGCGAAATAGCTGCTGCACTTATTGTTTGATGGGGAGACGAAAAGATTGCAGCAAGGCTGGCCCCAGTGGCTGAAGATTTCTGTCTCCACCTCGGGGTTGAAAGACCACTTGTGAGGCATGAGGATGCATCTGCTCAGTTTGTTTGCAATCACATTGGAGCTCCCCGGGATATGTGTTGCTATCAGAAAGCGGTTGGAAGCTATCACCCACTGCCAAATTCTCATGGCTTCTCGACATAGTTGGTAGGACTTGGTTCCTCCTTGCATGTTGATATACCAGACCACTGACATATTGTCTGACTGAATTGCAATTGTCCTGGAAGGGAGAGACAAATGAAAGGCCTGCAACGCTAACAGTGAAAGGCTTGAAATTAATGCCAAAACCGGTCTGTTTGTGATAACTTTATATTAAAAGTTATATACTTTTTTACACCTTGGTGCTGGCTTTTTTGTTTTTGCATTACTGTCTCTTTAAGCCGTGCACTGCTGAACTTGCAGAGGAACATTGTGGACTACTGTGATCATGTATTCAGATATAAACAAAGGGTATGATTGTCTTTTTATCATGCTGAAAAGATAATGTGGATCAATACATATTCAAATCTTGTCTTCTGATTCAACGGCAACCATATGACCTAGCCATTCTTTTGGAAGTAATTGCTTCTTAATTGCACTTAAGGATATCATTCATTTAAGTTCTATAGAGCAAGAATCATTGTTTTATTTTCATGTGATAGTCTTCTGCTATGCTTCACAAAACCTGTGTGAAATATAAGCACAGTCATGCTGCAAATCATTTCCGTGGTTCTGCATAGTACTCAAAACACAAATAAAATATGCTTTTGGTTTCAAAATACTATTTACAGATGTAACACCATTTAACCCATGGTAGTTTTCAGCAATTAGGTATAATATTGTCCAGAATAACCCCCAAGGATCACCTCTAGGGTTTGGACTCAGTTGCTCAAGCACAATAAATTTAAAATTAGACTCTGAGAAAGTGCTTAGACGTCTAAACAAGGCATTGACTTTACTGCCTGTTCTAACAGCACTTTAAAGTCTATTGTGCTTGAGAAACTGTGTCCAAACCCTAGAGGTGATCCTTGGGGGTTATTCTTGGAATGGAAAGTACTCCTATGGCAATTACACCTAAATGCATACAACTACCTTGGTTTAAATGGTGTTACATTTATAAACAGTATTTTGAAGTTAAAAGGTTATCAATGTTAAAATACACTTGTTTGATTTAAGTTTATTTTTTGTGTGTTTTAAAATAAAGTGCTGGATTTTATTTATTTTACTTATTTATTTTATATAGCAACAATGCCTTTTTTACTATGTATAGGCAACCACTTGTTTTTTTATGGCCATATATATATTAGTACTAGGCTAACTGCCGTTGTGGGTCATTTTAAGCCTAATCAGTTACCCCATATAACTGCCACTTTAAAAATTTTGGCACAAAATGTTTTATTTTTTTTTTACTTAGTCTTAGAATGCCTTAGGATGAAAACACTTAACAGTTTTATGTATTTGGATGTTTATATTAATGGAATTCTCCATGAATAAAACAGTGGTATGATTTAGGATTACCAGCGTCCATGCTTCTTTTGTACGTTAAAAATGTAAACACAGCTCTGATTCTCTTCAGGGCCATCCAGCTCCCAAAGTTGTAAAGGTACTTTCTGAAAAAAAAAGAATCCCACTCTGCAGCAATATCTGATTTATATTCCATGTTGTTTACTTAAAGTATTTGTGCTTATTGCCAGTTGTTAAATTTCCATTTGTGCCTCACTGTCTATGATTTATATTCATACTCTATTTTCTCAAATCATTTTGGTTTAATAATACTAACAAACAGCTCACTTTCATACCTTCTGACAAGATGCAAAGGCCCTTGTTTTCTATTTACATATCTTAGAACAGTAACTTTTCTTCCACATATTCGGTATGTGTGATTAAGAGAAAGCAGTCTTGTCATAACTATACATATTGCAAGCTTGAATTAAAGGTATAAGATCAGCTTGGCCTCCATCTCCATCTCTGAATCCGTTGCTCAGTTTTAACTGTCACCTGTAGCCATTTTATAATGCTTTCAGTATATAAGAAGGAGTATAAACTATTAAAACATGTTCTTTGGAGGGATATAATGTAGATGTGAGTCAATAAAATTCTTGGACCAGAATCTCACAGCTATTTTCCTTCTGGTAAGTACATCCTGGTGGTATAACCCCAGGACATACTTTTTTCACGCAATCTTGATATGTGAAGCAGTTGTCAGTGGAGAAATTAGAAGACATCCTTGTATCGTTTAATGTGATCTTGGTTAGCTGACATGGATGCAAGAGGTATGTGGGTGAATGGGGATTTGGTTGATCTTCACACACAGCTTACAGATATGGAACAACAGGTGACGACAGAACAGACAGATAATTCCACAGCATTTATTTCTGAAGAATAGCCCAAAAGACATTTCTTTTCTGCTTCCTTGGCCAAAATAACCATTATTATTAAGCTCTGTGGGCTATCACTGTCTCTGCACGTTGCATGTGAAACAAACTGTTTTGGTCAGTATTTTGTTTTATTGCTCTGCTCCACTACTGATCCACTGTATCAAACTATTCATACCTTGGGATGAAAGCCCTGTGATCCACTTGTTTTTCTGAGGAGAGAGTCAAGCACAGAAATGGGAGCAGTCATTCCTACACTAGGGATTGGAGTTTTGCATTGTAAGCCCTAGCATCTCCTTTTGCATGCCCAAAGCATCCTAGGGAGCATCCAAGGAACTGACATGCAGTGCACCATCACTATGTACATACACATCCTTGTGTATGTAATCAAATGACCCTACCCCACCACATAGACAACATCGTCCAGGGCAAGTGCATGCAGGCAGATACCTTGTCCCCTCTCCCCAAACAAAGGTGAGATGGCTTTGATGTATTGTTTTTCTCCTCCCCCATTTATTTTATTTTATTTATTTATTTTATTTATTTATTTATTTATTTATTTGTGCTTGTTGATCATGGACGAATATTGGTCTTCAGGGACCTTTATCAGACAGCCCAGGAATGCTGTCTGGTTAAGTGACTTGCTTTTAGACACATAGTTACAAGGTGAAAGCTGAGGAAATCAAACCCTGCACCACAGGAAATGGATTGTTAACAGCACATTAATTCTCTATGCCAATTTAACATATGCCAGCTTCAGTCAGTTTGTTTTTTAAATTGCACATGGTGCACAGTTATCATTTTCACAGTAAATAAATTGCTACTGTGACAAAAAGTAATAGTAACCGATAATGGATTCTGAATTTAACAACTACTGCAGGCTATAGTTAAGACTGTGATGCATCTTTGACATTTTTTTTAATAGGGAAATAGTACAGTAAGCATTAAAACATATGGTGGCAATTGATCATTCATATTTTTATGTTCAAGAGAAGACCACTGTCCTCACTGCCACTGAACATGACATAAAATACAGTACAAAGAATGTTGAAGAGCTTATAATAATCTTGAATGAGTTGTGAACCAAAGTGGACTTGATAAAAAGTATTTGTTTTGGTGGTACATGTGTATACTGAGTCTCCAGCTGAGGTCATGTCAGTAGTACTCATCAAAATCTTTAGAGGGAACTACGTAGGTCCAGCCTGGGCGGCTGAGTACAAAATAATTGTGCACAACTGCTCCATGTTCCGCATTTCATGGTACATAGCAGATGGATGAAAAATTTTGTTAAGCCAGTGTTGTAGTATTATTTTTTAAACCTCAGAGAGATTATCTATTTATTAAGTATCATATTACCTAGCATGGTTGATTTCAAAAGGACTATGTGATTGTTAAAATGTCTGGCTGTCAGAAGCAGAATTAAAATGCATATTCATTTTCTGAATGATTTAAGCAAGGCTTCTACTTTAGGTCCTTATCCATAACACAGATATGTTTTTTTACAACCTGCAAATTACATTCTGTCTGCATTTCCCAAACCAGTTATTTTTTCCTGATTTGAGTTAACCGAGGTTGCAGCTTTGACAATTTTAGCTTTTTCTGCCAACAGCCTGTCAACATATAGAGCAAATGTCATAAACAATGAGGAAAGATACTTTTTCCTTGCAGGGCAGTAAACAAATGAAATTTCAAGCATGAATTCACAGCCATAAAACAAGAATTTGTCGATTTTGAAGGTATGTCATAGTTAAGCATCTGAGCTCTGAATTTTTATAATGCACAACTATATTGTAATGTAAACAAGATCTCTGAGCAGCCTTATGGGAGACTTTTTTCAAGTTTTTATTCATTCCTTTAGCTATTTGGCCAGCAAATGTAATAGTACCATTATTGTTAAAAAAAATAAATAAAGTGCATATTACAATAGTTTCTATTCTTGCACCTGTACCTGAATATTAGTCATCTGACTTAGAGATAGTGCTGGGTACTGTTTTACATGCTTTTACTGGATTTAACTGTAATATAATATACATGATTAAATAGCTAATGATGTGCTGTGTGTCATGCGTTGCTCTGGTCTATCAGTGTTAAATAAAATTATCCAGATAAGCAATGTCTACTTCTAAGGGAGTTCCCACAATGTAATCCTAAATGCTTAGGAATTTTCATAAAAAAGACAGAAATAAAAGTAGAGGAAATGTTACATAATTAGAGAAAATAAGAGAAGCGTGAAGGGGATTATGTTATGATAGGTATAATGTGGTATAACATGAACAATAATGGAAGAGGATATGCACAAAGATAGAATAAGATTTGAAAAGGGGGTCAGTTAGATTAAATTAAGTGAACATGAATTCATGAAGGAAATAGTTCCAAGTGGAGGGAGATTAGCTCCATTTATGCGAATGTAAAGAAAAAGAAGGAGTAGGAATCATTACAAGAGCAGAGCCACAATGAGGTTAGGCATCATTTTAGCTGGTTGTGCAGTTGTGTTTAGTTAGTTTCATTTCTCTGCTTGAGTGCTATATTGTTCTAGAGTATAATGCATCACCATAGTGTTTATAAGAGTTAGGTACTTATGATATTGTTCTAGAGTATAATGCATCACCATAGTGTTTATAAGATTTAGGTACTTATGAGAACTTGTGTATTTGTGATGTTAGGTTTTTGTTTGTTGAGTATCCCCGGATGATGTCAGATAAAGGTGGACATTTATCTGGCTTGAAGATTATATTCTGGATGGTATAAACAAAAAGGCTTTCATTTCAACCAGTGAATTTTCTATAAGGTTACATAATGATGAATTCTGCTAGGGAGATTGGTGGCATATTTGGCAACTTTATTATGTTTCTTATAGTTGTGTAGGTGAGATTTGGGAATATTAATTAGTATTGATGTTAAGTATAATAATGTTGGAAGTAGCAAAATCTGAGATCTATTAAGCCTATCAGTTTCTTTTACATATTGGGCCAAATTAATAAAGATTATTATGAGGAGTAATATATGTATATATGGTCTATATTTAAGGTTGCCACCTTTTCAAATGACCAAAGTGGGACATTTTTTATAGAAATGTGAGATTTTGCAGGACAAAATATGCCCACGGCCATTTCAAAGGACAGAACTTCACTTTTTTACCAAAAGAAAAGCTTATTTTTGTAACATTTGCATTGCTTATGCTATTTCATATAATATTTATGTGTTTCTGATACAAAATAACTGTTTTATGCAACTATTAAAGAATGAGATGCCAGTTTCTATGTTGATAGGAAAGGAGGCATCACCATTCACCGCACGACAGATGGACAGACAGATAGACTGTAGGGGAATCTCCAGAGCTAGCCTACCTTCAGGTAAACTGGATAAACTTTAAAAAGGCACAATGAGAGGATACCACTGAGTGGGATAAAGGAAATGTAGTTAGACTTATGAGGAAGAAGATGAATACATTGTTCACACCTCTTACTCATAGTTTGTTTTACAAAATGAATTATTCTACAGAGTAAAAAAGGACAGAGAGGAAATAGTGCATTAACAGTTTTTTTAGAAAACTTTTCAGAAAACCGGTGATGGGGTTGATACATAGTCATGTACTAGAAAGATAGCTAGGAACTGAAAAGATTAAATCATAAGTCATAGCAAGATTTTACAGGCTAGGAATAATGAAATAAATTGAGAATTTCTATGCTGGATTCCCTGAATGCCAGACGACTGTCCCTCACCTAGGCTTCAAAAATCTTGTGGTTCCATTACTCATTATAGAGACACCATTCAAACATATTACTATAGACATCATTGGGTCATTGGTAAAACCCCAAAATGCATTTCAATTCATTTTGGTCATTTTGGACAATATAACTAAATACCCTGAGGCTATTGCTGAATGTCAGACTATTGCTCGACTTTATAGCTGGGGAGTCACTATTGCTTCCCCTGCTGTGACCACCTAAGTAAATACTCACAGAACAATGGATTCCATTTGAGTCGAGAATAATGAACCACCTATGCCAGTGCTTTAAGATCAAGTAGTTAAAAAAATCTGTGTACCACCCCCAGACAGATGAGATAGTGGAGCATTTTAAATGAATGTTAAAAGCCATGCTGGCAAAAGTTGTTGTGAAAGATAGCAAAAGTGAGTATCTGTCAATACTATATTATATCCTCTTTGCTATTAATATAAGTAATACAAGCCTCACAAAGGGTCAGTCCTTCTGAGTTGTTGTATAGCAGACACCTACACTGGATGTTAAATATTGACATACAAACTTGGGAAGAAGAGAAAACCCAATTTAAAAGTATCACAGAACACTACCCTTTAAAGATATGCGGCAAATGGAAATGCCCATTGAATGAAAACACATGGAAAGAGCCTAGGCCACACAAGTGGTTAATAATAGAAATGCAAGGGCTAGAGAATTTGAAGCTAGAGAGTAGATATTTCATAGGCTCATAGCTAAGTACTAGACTAGCTGCACTTGCAGGCCATTTTAAACCTAGACAATCTCTCTTTCTGTGCTCAAAATAACCTATCGCATTTGACTATAAGCTGACCTTACCTATCCCATGGTCGGTAATTATATATTACCCCTAATGAGACTAAATGGGATCATACCATAGATAATTTGAGGGACCCATACATAGGATAAAGCATTCTGGAGATATCTCTGCTCATTAACAGTACAGGGGACAGTCCTAGGGTAAATTTTGTGTTTTCCATCCATAGATCCATTTTGTGCTTGAATATGGATAGGGATGAACTTTGTTTTATGTGGATGGGGAGTCTGTTCCAGAGTGGTTGTATTCTCTGCAAGATATAGCTGTCTTCCAAACCATTCTGTTGATGTTGCAGAAGAGGTTTAGATCCCTGTACTGAGTATTGATGATGCCATTTGACTTGCTGATGTGCAGTAAATCCATCAGTAATATGTTGGAGGATACCTTGAATGCCAGTCACTGGTCACCTCTTAGCAGTCTGCAAGATACCAAGTATAGTAATAAGGCTCTGAGTCAATCCATGTAGGACATGTTGTTTAGTCCTTATATCCTTTTAGTAAGGTATCTCTGTGGGCTGTCCAGTTGTTGCATATATCTGGACAGATACATACCAAAGGGGTATTATATTCAATGACTGGCTTAATGAGGGAATGGCATTTTGTTTCAGACCATGATTTTGACACCAGTTATTTATTTCAGACAATCCTTCTTGCAGTATGGCTAAGTCATCCTCATCTCTTCATCTCCTCCACAAAAAATAAATTCTTGGCTAAATGGCAGGGTCCCTTCAACACAGCAGAAAAATTAGATTCTACAAACAGAGTTAAACAGACTGGTAAGACTAGTCCAGAACAAATATGCTGTATTAACATCCTGAAACCGCAAAAAGAAGTATAAAACTCTGTTGTATTTTAGTAGCAGAGACTAGTGGATCTGGTGAAGAAAAAAAATGGAACTCTATGCCCACAGTCTTAGCTACAAAGAAATAAAGGAGTTTTTATTAAGGAAAAAATATAATTTTTCAGCACCACCTGTGAGAACAGACAACACTATATTAAAAGTGTTAAAGCTGGGTAAGAGGAAGAAAAAAGATATGAAGGTGTTACTGCTCAATGCTAGGAGTCTAAACAAGAAATTCCACTCCCTACAAGCTTTTCTCACACTAGAAAATGCTGAAATTTGTGTAGTCACTGAGACATGGTTTAAAGCCATACGGGGCACATCGGCAGTGCAAGGCTATAATGCCTTCCATACGTTTAGACCAACTACTATACAGATAGGGACGAAAGGTGGAGCTGCCTCAGTTTACACAAAAAAATAAATATACCTGAAGGTTGGACAAACAGGACAATGCACTTGAGCTTCTCCAAATTCAAATTACCATAGGCAAAATCCCATACCCCTTCCTTGCAAAGTATAGGTTCCCCCTCTATGACCCAGGAAACATATAATATGTATTTAGGCTTACTGGAAACACTCACCATTCAACCCAATACCATATTCATGGGTGACTTTAATTGCCCCCACTATTAACTGGGAATCATATATGACACCAAATGTGCAGGCACTGAGATTTCTGGATTTTGTAAATACAGACTCCCTGGGCCAGATTGGGAATAGATCAACCAGGAGTGCAAACATACTGGATCTGGTTCTCACTAATACAGAAGAATGTTGCACACCCCATAGTGCAATGTCCTCTCTGGTAAGATCAGACCACAAACAGTCTCTTTTGAAGTAAAAATAAAACCCAGAATCCTGGCTAACACTGGAATGCTCAGGAACTACTCAAAGGTTAACTCCTATCATTAAGTGATAACCTGGTAAAATATCAATCCCCCATAATCCCTGAGAACACTGCTGCCTAAATGGAAGTGTTCACAGAAACCATATAAAAGCATGTTAATAGCTGTATAGAGGCAGGTGTACCCCTCAGGAATAAGTATAGAACTAACTCAAAAAAACAACCTACCCTGGTGAAATCACAACATCAGTAGTCTGTATAACAGATGCAAGAAAATCATAGCAAAAATTAGCAGGTGTAGCACCCAGCAGGATAAAAACACTCTCAACAAATTTCTTCTTCTTCTTTCAGCTGCTCCCGTTAGGGGTCGCCACAGCAGATCAACTGTTTCCATTTCTTCCTGTCCTCTGCATCTTGCTCTGTCACACCAACCACCTGCATGTCCTCTCTCACCACATCCATAAACCTTATCTTAGGCCTTCGTCTTTTCCTGTTACCTGGCAGCTTCATCCTTAGCATCTTTTTCCCAATATACTCTGCATCCCTCCTTAGCACTTGTCCAAACCAATGTAATCTTGCCTCTCGGCTTTGTCTCCAAACCTTCCAACCTGGGCTGACCCTCTAATATGCTTATGCCTAATCCTGTCCATCCTCATCACACCCAGTGCAAATCTTAACATCTTCAACTCTGCCACGTCAAGCTCTGGCTCCTGCCCTTTTGTCAGTGCCACCGACTCCAACCCATATAACATAGCTGGTCTCACTACCCTCTTGTAGACCTTCCCTTTCACTCTTACTGGTACGCGTCTGTCACAAATCACTCCTGACACTCTTCTCCACCCACTCCATCCTGCCTGTACTCTCTTCTTCACCTCTCTTCCACACTCACCATTACTCTGAACTATTGATCCCAAATATTTAAACTCATCCACCTTCGCCACCTCTACTCCCTGCATCCTCACCATTCCTCTATCCTCCCTCTCATTCACACACACATATTCTGTCTTAGTCCTGCTGACCTTCATTCCTCTTCTCCCTAGGGCATATCTCCACCTCTCCAGGGTCTCCTCCACCTGTTCACTACTCTCACTACAGACCATAATGTCATCTGCAAACAACATAGTCCACGGGGACTCCTGTCTGATCTCGTCTGTCAACCTGTCCATCACCATTGCAAATAAGAAAGGGCTCAGAGCTGATCCTTGATGTAATCCCACCTCCACCTTAAACGCATCCGTCACTCCCACTGCAGACCTCACCGCTGTCACACTACCCTCGTACATATCCTGTACCACTCTTATATACTTCTCTGACACTCCTGACTTCCTCATACAATACCACAACTCCTCTCTAGGAACCCTGTCATATGCTTTCTGTACATCCACAAAGACACAATGCAGCTCCTTCTGACCTTAGTAGTGCTCTTTCCTGGCATGAAACCATACTGCTGATCATTAATCATCATCTCCCTTCTTAACCTAGCTTTCACTACTATTTCCCATAACTTCATGCTGTGACTGATCAATTTAATCTCTCTGTAGTTACTACAGCTATGCACATCACCCTTATTCTTAAAAATCGGTACCAAAACACTTTTTCTTCATTCCTCAGGCATCCTCTCACTTTCCAAAATTTCATTAAACAATCTAGTTAAAAACTCCACTGCCATTTCACCTAAACACCTCCAGGCTTCCACAGGTATGTCATCTGGACCAACAGCCTTTCCATTCTTCATCCTCTTCATCACTATTCTTACTTTCTCCTTGTTAATCCACTGCACTTAATGATTCACTATCCGCACATCATCCAACCTTCTCCCTCTCATTCTCTTCATTCATCAGCCCCTCAAAGTACTCTTTCCATCTGCTCAACACACTCTCCTCGCTTGTGAGTATGTTTCCCTCATTATCCTTTATCACCTTTACCTGCTGCACATCTTTCCTAGCTTGGTCCCTCTGTCTAGCCAATCGGTACAGGTCCTTTTCTCCCTTCTTAGTGTCCAGCCTTTCATACAACTCTTCATACGCCTTATCCTTACCCTCCGCCACCTCTCTCTTTGCCATGCATCTCATCTCCTTATACTCCTGTCTACTTTCTTCATCTCCCTGACAATCCCACTTCTTCTTCACCAACCTCTTTCTCTGTATATTCTCCTGTACTTCTTCATTCCACCACCAGGTCTCCTTGTCCTCCTTCCTCTTTCCAGATGTCACACCAAGCACCTTTCTAGCCGTCTCCCTTACTAGCTCTGCTGTAGTTACCCAGCTATTTGGTAACTCTTCACTGCCACCCAGTGCCTATCTTAACTCATCCCTGAACTCCACCTCACAATTACCCTTTTTCATTTTCCACCATTTGATCCTTGTTGCTGCCCTCACACTCCGCCTCCTCTTCTTGATCACCAACGTCATCCTACAAACCACCATCCTATGCTGCCTAACTACTACAAAACTCTGTAAAAAACTCTCAACAAACTAAATAAGCAACTCAGAGGGCAAATACCAAAACCAGATTTGAAGAAAATTTGGCCTCCCAGGCCATGGACAACCACAAGGTATTCTTTAGCTATGCTCGCAACCTCATAGGCAATACACAATTGTGTGGAGAGCTCATTGTTAAAGATGCCACCTATCATGAGCCAGATGGTATAAGGATGTCATCTGGTCTTGTTAAATGTGTAAAAGCAACATTTAAAGCAGAAAAGCTGCTGTACCAAGAAAATATCAGTCTGGGGCAAGAATGTAATACAAAAGAACTTTGGCAGGAGGGAATAAATAAATATTTTGGAACCGATGAATCATCAACAATAAAACATGAACAAGTGCGAACAAAACTCTGTAAAGAATATTTTAGAAGACTAAAATTAATACTCGAAACAGCCTTGACATCTAGGAATAAGTCCAAGCTATAAACCAATTTGCTCTTTCTGTTCTAACTTACAGTTTTAGGGGGATTGAAAGGCCCCAAAAGGTACTGGATCAGTTGGACAGGAAAACAAGAAAATGCTTCAAGCTTATCAAATGATATATAAAAATCAGTGTATACCAAGATTATATATTCCTCATTATGAAGGAAATATGGGCATCCTCAAAACTGATTACATGTATAGATCTAGTATCATAGGACTGCATGCATATCTGCTCACCTTGTCAGATCCAAATATAGTGAAAGTTTTGAAACATGAAGAGAACAAATCTAAGATGAGTTCCCTCCTTAGTTTAGCAGAAGTATACCAGTGTCAAGTGGGAATGGAAACCAAAACAGGAAGCAAGTGAATGTGCCACGAATGATGGAAAAAATACAAGGAGAAGAATCAGATGAGAAGGCAAGAAATGTGGAAAAGGCATAAATATAGCTGCAAGTATAGCAAACTCCTGGAACAACCTCATGTTGATCAGGATCTGATGCAGGAATGGTTATGGAGAGGTGAATTTAAATCAAAAGATGAAAGGTTAATATTAGTGGCCCAGGATAGTAGACTACATACATCTTGATTTACAAAGTTCATTGAACGTGAGGGAGAAACAGACAAATGCAGGTTCTGTAAAACAGAACTGATTACAATTGCACATCTTGTTTCTGAGAGTGATGCACTAAAGGCAGAGGGCCTGTATACTGAATGGCATAATAACATGGCAAGACTGCTGCATTGGGGATTGTGCAAACATTACAATACTGAAGTAGCTGAAAAGCATTGGTCACAGAGTATTACAGAGAATGATGAAGTTTATATCACATGGGATCACCCATTACCAACAGTTCAAAAAATAAATATAAGAAAACCAGATATAGTACTGTATGAAATGAATACAAAAGTAACACTGATCATTGAAATTGCTACACACAGTGATTACATTTGCAGTGTCTTATGTATAGAGAGACACAAAGTCATAAAATACAAGGATTTGCAGGCAGAAATGAGGGCAGTGTGGTAGAAGGATACCCAAACAATTCCAATAGTAGTAGGAGCAATGGGTCTCATGAAAATAATTTACAGTCATAATTAGATATGCTACTGATACATGTAACTCCATATGAACAGAAGAAGAAGTAATTTCTGGGCACATTGCAGGTTCTGAAAAGTACACTTTTAGCTACCATCAAAGATTGAAACAATACTAATTTCACAAACTTTAATCGTACTTTGACTTTAGGAATGGGATCCATTCCCATCATGGTATTAAAACCCAAAAGACTTGCAGAAATCAAAGCCAGAAGATATAGCAAACCTTCTGGAAGACAAATTCAGGTCTAACTTTACCCCTTCTCCCCCTCAGCCTCCCCTCAGGAAATACCATCAAACATAATTTCCTCTGCTATGACTAGGGAACAGGTCCTTAATGCTCTCTCTGTCTCCAAAAACACTGCATCATTGGGCCCAGACAATATTCCAGGATGCCTTCTAAATAACATGACGCACAACCTATCAGGCCATCTGGAATTGCTATTTAACCATACGCTCCAAACAGGCTTCATGCATCAAGAAGGGAAAACAGCAACAGTTATTCTGCTGACAAGGGTGGGCCATCTACAGACCACTGGAAACTACATACTCATAAGTCTCACTAGTTTCATATGCAATGATTCAGTCATGAAATAGGAAACCTCCAGACACTAGACCCAAACCAATTTGGTTTCATCAAGCGCAGGTCATACCTACTCAACCTGCTGGACATCTTTGAGAGCAGGCACCAAAGCAATGGATTAGGGCAAAACTGTCCAAGGCTTTTGACAGAATACCCCACTCGGGTATTGTTGATAAATTCAAGAGGTTAGGTATAAGCCCTTATGTCATCCACTGGATAGCCAGCTGGCTGAAAGATAGGACCCAGGAAGGTAGAACTGAGGAATCCACCTCTACCAAGAGGCCAGTCACAGGCAGAGTCCCTCAAGGGTTGGTCCTGGGACCACTCCTTACTTTCCTGAAGTCAAGGGCCTCTGGCTGACCATATTTGCAGACAATTGCAGATTAGGAGCAGTCATAGAATTCCCCACTGACACTAATGTTCTCCAGGAGAGGCTGACACAGACAAATAACTTGTGTCAGAGCCATGGACTAAAACTAAATGTCAAGAAATACATAACAGTATTCTTTGGGAAGTCATCCACCACTGATAACTATCATATTTACAACACACTCCTAAGAGTTGACCCAGTAGTCAGGGACTTGAGGGCACACATAGACAATAATCTAGCCATTGACCATCACGTGTCTACAATAGTGAGGAAATCATTCCATGTTGTGCAAACTGTAAACTAAAGTATGGTATGTAAGACCAAGGAGGTCATTATTCCACTGCATTCAGAATTCATCAGACCTTTCAATGAGTATAGTGCCCCCTTGGTATGTACCTAACCAGGCACATACAACAATTGGAATGTCCACAGATGTTTGTCTTTAAAATAATACAGGGCATAAATAACATGCCCTGTGCAGACTGCCTCAAAGCCCTATACTTGTATTCTGTCTCCTACAGGCTGTTGAGGGGAGATCTACATATGGCATGCAAGGTATTGTCATATCCCAACCTGATGGACTTCCTACATATCTGCAAAACAAACAGCACCAGAATTACCCATTCCAAAGACTTAAATGTTGCCTGTGATATAAAGAGGACCTGCTGGAGAGACATGTATATATTTATATATATATATATATATATATATATATATATATATATATATATATATATATATATATATATATATATGAGACACATGTTTGTGTGTGTATATATATATATATATATATATATATATATATATATATATCCCAAAAGCTACTCCCTTCTCTGGAACAGGCTGCCCATCCATGTGAGGCACAGTTCCTCCCTAACCCAATTCAAGTGTAACTTGGACATTTGTATGAGGAACAGGAAATTCATCCCTGGTTTGGCACATATGTTTCTAATGGATGCAGGCAGCCTGTAAATGGTTCATGTCCCAGGCCCCTGCTTGTAAATATTTCATCTCCAAAGCCCTGCTTACTCTTATCAAGGATACCAGAACTAGTCAGAGATTTCGGATGCATGGCTAGGCTTAAAATGTTCCCTTCTGGTCATTAGCCTAGAACACCTGTGAACCTATAAATACTTAAGATGGGAGTGATAGATGAAAAGGTCAGCAAAATAACCCCATAGTGGTATTCCTAAAGCCTGATGAAGTAATTGTGGTTGGATAGGTAAAGTTTTTTGACCACAATAAGTCTTATGAAGGGATATTGATAGATTGCTGTAGTGGCTGATGCTAAAGGAAGGACAGCTTTTTCAACACATATTCCAGTATACTTATTGTACGTGAGGGAGAAACAGACAAATGCAGGTTCTGTAAAACAGAACTGATTACAATTGCACATCTTGTTTCTGAGAGTGATGCACTAAAGGCAGAGGGCCTGTATACTGAATGGCATAATAACATGGCAAGACTGCTGCATTGGGGATTGTGCAAACATTACAATACTGAAGTAGCTGAAAAGCATTGGTCACAGAGTATTACAGAGAATGATGAAGTTTATATCACATGGGATCACCCATTACCAACAGTTCAAAAATAAATATAAGAAAACCAGATATAGTACTGTATGAAATGAATACAAAAGTAACACTGATCATTGAAATTGCTACACACAGTGATTACATTTGCAGTGTCTTATGTATAGAGAGACACAAAGTCATAAAATACAAGGATTTGCAGGCAGAAATGAGGGCAGTGTGGAAGAAGGATACCCAAACAATTCCAATAGTAGTAGGAGCAATGGGTCTCATGAAAATAATTTACAGTCATAATTAGATATGCTACTGATACATGTAACTCCATATGAACAGAAGAAGAAGTAATTTCTGGGCACATTGCAGGTTCTGAAAAGTACACTTTTAGCTACCATCAAAGATTGAAACAATACTAATTTCACAAACTTTAATCGTACTTTGACTTTAGGAATGGGATCCATTCCCATCATGGTATTAAAACCCAAAAGACTTGCAGAAATCAAAGCCAGAAGATATAGCAAACCTTCTGGAAGACAAATTCAGGTCTAACTTTAAACCTTCTCCCCCTCAGCCTCCCCTCAGGAAATACCATCAAACATAATTTCCTCTGCTATGACTAGGGAACAGGTCCTTAATGCTCTCTCTGTCTCCAAAAACACTGCATCATTGGGCCCAGACAATATTCCAGGATGCCTTCTAAATAACATGACGCACAACCTATCAGGCCATCTGGAATTGCTATTTAACCATATGCTCCAAACAGGCTTCATGCATCAAGAAGGGAAAACAGCAACAGTCATTCTGCTGACAAGGGTGGGCCATCTACAGACCACTGGAAACTACATACTCATAAGTCTCACTAGTTTCATATGCAATGATTCAGTCATGAAATAGAAAACCTCCAGACACTAGACCCAAACCAATTTGGTTTCATCAAGCGCAGGTCATACCTACTCAACCTGCTGGACATCTTTGAGAGCAGGCACCAAAGCAATGGATTAGGGCAAAACTGTCCAAGGCTTTTGACAGAATACCCCACTCGGGTATTGTTGATAAATTCAAGAGGTTAGGTATAAGCCCTTATGTCATCCACTGGATAGCCAGCTGGCTGAAAGATAGGACCCAGGAAGGTAGAACTGAGGAATCCACCTCTACCAAGAGGCCAGTCACAGGCAGAGTCCCTCAAGGGTTGGTCCTGGGACCACTCCTTACTTTCCTGAAGTCAAGGGCCTCTGGCTGACCATATTTGCAGACAATTGCAGATTAGGAGCAGTCATAGAATTCCCCACTGACACTAATGTTCTCCAGGAGAGGCTGACACAGACAAATAACTTGTGTCAGAGCCATGGACTAAAACTAAATGTCAAGAAATACATAACAGTATTCTTTGGGAAGTCATCCACCACTGATAACTATCATATTTACAACACACTCCTAAGAGTTGACCCAGTAGTCAGGGACTTGAGGGCACACATAGACAATAATCTAGCCATTGACCATCACGTGTCTACAATAGTGAGGAAATCATTCCATGTTGTGCAAACTGTAAACTAAAGTATGGTATGTAAGACCAAGGAGGTCATTATTCCACTGCATTCAGAATTCATCAGACCTTTCAATGAGTATAGTGCCCCCTTGGTATGTACCTAACCAGGCACATACAACAATTGGAATGTCCACAGATGTTTGTCTTTAAAATAATACAGGGCATAAATAACATGCCCTGTGCAGACTGCCTCAAAGCCCTATACTTGTATTCTGTCTCCTACAGGCTGTTGAGGGGAGATCTACATATGGCATGCAAGGTATTGTCATATCCCAACCTGATGGACTTCCTACATATCTGCAAAACAAACAGCACCAGAATTACCCATTCCAAAGACTTAAATGTTGCCTGTGATATAAAGAGGACCTGCTGGAGAGACATGTATATATTTATATATATATATATATATATATATATGAGACACGTGTTTGTGTGTGTATATATATATATATATATATATATATATATATATATATATATCCCAAAAGCTACTCCCTTCTCTGGAACAGGCTGCCCATCCATGTGAGGCACAGTGATGCCCATGCCCTGGCCCAGCAATCAAGGAGCTCTCAATCCTCTCCACAAACACTAGTGAGGGGTGTCCATATAGGGAAAGGAAAATGAACACAGTAAAGTACAATTTTCCTTAAGAACACACAGAGATCACAGTCAGTCTGGGGCTGGTTGCTCTCATTCTCTCCAGGTCCCCAATAAGACTCTCCATTGACACAGCTATAGGGTCCAGATCTCAGCCTAGTGGGCCAGCTAACACCTCCAGCACCATCTCTGTCCAAACAGTGCTTCATGTCCCAGCCCAAGTAGCTGACACACACACACACACACACACACACACACACACACACACACACACACACACACACTTTGAGATAAGAGTTTATACAACCACACAGACACTCCTGGGGAAGGCTGGTACAGGTTCTCCAGCTGTGCCCCTTTTACCCAGACTATATGGTAGAAATCACTGCCACCACCAAGCTAATATTTATCAGCTACTCAAAGGCCCTTGTGAAGGGTGTCCAATTATTACTGTGCAATATTATTATCCAACTGGTAAGTCCAACCAGTCAAGACTTATTTGGAGTGACTTGGCACAGCATCACTATATACAAGCAATGTACTCTTAGAGCTTAAATTATCTCTACACAAAACAGCCACGGATGAAAGGTTTAAAAATATTTATTAAGAAATAATAAAAACACAAGACAATACTTCTTACTACACAGTGCTAGTCAAGAGTTCAGAGATCACAGAGACATACTTAAAATAATGCAGTAGCAAAAGTTCTGGCATCACAGAAAAACAAACTAGTCTAATCTTCCTGTTTTCTAGCTATATCTAAGAGAAAACAGTTCTAAATAACTTACATCTAGAAACAGGCAGAGATTGTGATGTTGGATGTTCTCAAAACAAAATGCTCAGAGCTCTCTCATTCTCTCTCTTTAAATTGATAACACAGAGCTGCTTCACATGACATCATTCTTCACACTTCTCTGGTGTTTCCAGGTTAACAGAAACTATATTTACATTATTTACACCTGGTCAGAAACCAGAGCAATAAAGGACATTTATGCATGCAAATTCCAGCCATTAACTCTGGTCTTACAATAGGCAGAATTCCTTCATCCAGACATATCAGCTCTGAATTTTAGATCAAAGAATTTCACCATGACTGACTTATAAGCTTTGTTACAGCAGAGTGCACTGTTGTTACATTTTTGCAGTTCCACATCCACTACAATCTTTTCATATTTAAGAGAACAAGCCTGTGGCTTACATTAATATTTACAAATGGCATAATTATCTACAAAATTCTATCTAGCTAGGCTGGAAGCCTTCACCTATCTTCACATAATCTATAAATAAAGCTAACTTGTCTTGATTGACATACCAATGATATCCTTGAATTTATGAGTCCCTTTGCCAGTGGTTCTAAATATACTACAAATAACAAAGGGAAATAAGACAACTCTGTCTGGTTTCTCTGTTCAAACAGAATTTATCAGAGAGGAACACACCTCAATTTAATTTTCACCTCTGATCTCTCATATATCCTCCTAATTAACCTTATTATTATGTCAGGGAATACAAAATCTATATGCACAGCATATGAATTAAGTTATAAATGATCTTCTCCAGGCAAGCTTCCTTCTTCTTTCTTTCAGATTTTCCTGGTTAGGGGTCACCACAGCAGAACTCCGGTCCGCTAATGATTGGCAGTAGATTTTTTACGGGTGCTGAGGTGCCAGCTCGATGCCCAACCTTCAACGATGGCACACCTATTCTACACATGTCTTTCGAATGCCACTCGACCATGGGGAGGACATACAGACTCCACACAGAAGACGGTCCAGCCAAGAATCGAATGGGAGTACCTCTTGCTGTGAGGCAACAACACTACCGATGCACCACCGTGGCTTATATCGTAAGCCTATAAATAATCCAGTGCCATCATGCAGAACAGCATCTCTATGGAACTGCACAGTATATGGAATATCTTTGTGACTGTATGATTCATTCTGTACACATACAGTCTTTGGTTTTACAGTGTGCATTCATTTTAGCATTCTTCTCACAAATCAGGTGACCAGCACATTAGGATAATTAATTTCAGTAAGTACTTTAATTTTAAAAATAAATTTTACATCTTATTTTTATAGTCACATTGATGTTCTTTGAATTAATGGCACCAAACTGTGGCCACAGTAAGTTAACAATAAGCACATAGCTCTCTGTTGAGTGTTTCCTAGCCCAGGTTTTAAATGTATCCTCACACAAATTATTATACTGTGCACTTTTGTCTAGTTTAAACAGAGCATTCTATCAATAAATTTTCAACATTTTTTATCTAAAGTAAAACTTGCTGTCTTGTTTCACTATTTCATATGCACTTTCAGGTGTCACTGTGTTAATTATTTCCACAAGCACTCACAAATTGCTTGTTTTCAAGCTTCAGTTCATATACATGCTATTTTAGCATGCTTTTTCTTTTTCTTTTTTTTTTCATATCTTACAAATAAATCTCTATTTAGCAGATATTCCACAGAATTCCTTAAATGCAGGACAAGGCTTCCTCTCATGATTGTAGCTACAAACCTTCAAAAAACATTAACTGAAACTGCATTAGTAGTGGTGCAACCCTGACCATGACTCAGACAACTGAGGTTGATTAGTAGTCTTAACACTAGAGGAGGTTGAGGAATGAAGCGACATGTTTGCATGCCTCTCTGTGGGTGGAGGGTGAAGTTGCACACACAGGGACCACATAAAGATGATAAATGTTCTCCAGCAGAAATGAAGGAAACTACCTCCTGTAATTTGAGATTGGTGGGCAGAGTTAAAAAAATTACCAGCAAACCTACTATGTTAAGAAGGGGGATAATAAAATTTGTCTTTTATATATTTACTCAGATCTGTATCAGTTTCAAAAATTTTTGTTCACTGTGTTGGACAGAGTTGAGTTTTTTCATGGGAGGGATTGAGAACCTGATCTAGAAAGCAGGGAGCTTCATTGGCAACTGCTGTTTGGATGCCTGTAAACCACCAGGTATCAATGTAAAGATATTTATCAGTTGCCTCAGGGGTGGCTCGTCCTATCAGCCCTCCCACCTAGAAAAACACAAAAAAAATCTGTAAAACAAAAAATTCACAAGCCCCGATCCTCCTCCAGACTGCCTTACCAGCAGTCCAGATATGGACAAAGAGGTACCCAGCAATCATTGCTGTGAGATACCAGGAATCTGTGCAGTGATGACTGCACCACACAGAGGAGCTCCGGACTGCTTCAGCCGCAGTCAGAACCAATGAGGAAGACTGAGCTGCTCTCGCGGGACTTTCAGTGCACGGGCTTCGTGGATGGAAATCAGGTTGCTTCGGTCGCTATTGGATTACTTAGTACAACGGCCCGGGTAGGTGAAGGAGCAAAGGGTGTGTGTGTGGATTGCTTCGTTCAGTCGCAGGAGCTGATCGCTGGGTTGCAGGTGAAGGAGCAAAGGGTGTGTGTGGATTGCTTACTTCACTGGATTGGAAACCAGGTTTTGCTATTGGATTACTTAGTACCGGGTGTTTGTTTGGTTGCAGGGGTCGCTGAAGGAGCTGAGCAGCAGGGTGGGTGTGTGGTTGGATTGCTTCATTCGGTCGCAGGAACTGATCGCTGGATTACTTGGGCTGGTAGGAGCAAAGTGTGTGTGTGTGTGTGTGTGTGTGTGTGTGTGTGTGTGTGTGTGTGTGTGTGTGTGTGTGTGTGTGTGTTTGTTTGTGTTGGGGGGGTCTGAGATGCTGCAGTCTCAACATTGGTATATTTTCTTCCTAGTCACATGTAAATTCTGCTGTCCTGAAAAATCAGAATTGCATTCTTTAGGTTATCAGCGTGCACTCACTGCAGACATAGCTGAGTACGTCTCCTCACCAAGAGCCTTCTTTATGTATGCTTCAGTAGAGCTGTGTCCTTCTTGGTGTGCTTCTGTATGCTACACATCCTTTCCTCTCCTCTTGAGTCTTCGCTATATACCTTACTTATCAGGACAGCTACATCAGTTTCCTGTTTAGTTTTAAGGACAGTGACTAAACATGCATACTGGATTATTTGCTATATTGTGAGCTACTGTGTCTTGTCTAAGAGAAGTCAAGAGTGCTTTTTGTTTCTTTGAATTACTCAAGGACTAAAGTTTTAATGTGGACATCATCATTGGCATGTATACTTTTGTCTAATTGCTTATGGCAATAATGGCTGGGACCCATCTCTGCCAATTTATATACCTATCCAACCTAGGTGCAATACTTCCCTTATGGGTTCTTACTGGATCTAGCCAGTATGAACTTCCCTTCAATAAATGGTCCAACCCAGGCTCTATTGCCATAGGCAGTTACCCTGGCAGTGAGAATGAAGGCACTTCCTGTTGTACATAGGCAGGGTAGTGTAGCTTGCTTTATCCCCTTGCAGAAACTGTCTTCAACATGTGATATGTCTGTATGAGACTAAAGATAAATAGAGATAATCTGTGTTCTTTTATTTATTTTGTCCAATATTAAAGAATACAGACTTCTGTTGAGTGACACTTCATTGGCTGGTGGCTGAAGGGATGGGTTCTGGTATGTTTACATTCAGTAAGCACAAGTAAACCCAAGTAATGTATTTAGGTAGCCCTCATGTGGGTGTTCTTGTAGAGTTGCAGGAAATGATGAGACCTGCAGTGCAGATACAGGAACCATTCAGGGTGTGGAACTTTTCTGGGCTGCTGGTCACTCCTTTTTTGCCTTGTTCTCTCTTGCTTCTCCACATCCTTCCATGTGTTAAAATATAGTTAGGCAAATGACTCCTAGCCACTTATGTTCTTCCTATGATCACTGTTAAAGTATTACTAAAATGTGAGGTATCCCACAAAGGAGAGATGTATGTCCTGTCAGGATACCAAAGCCTAGGCATCTTCCTCATATGCCATACATCTAATGTATGGCTTAAGTACACCAAGGGTATGAGGTACATAAGGGATGTTCAGGCATGAAGTACTTCAGAACTTTCTTGCAGCCAGCCCAAACAGTGAAGTTAAGTTTCTTTGTTGGTCTTTCAAGCAAGCAACTGTTGCAGACTGCATTTGCCAGCTAAGTATCCCCATTGGAGAAACTTCTTCTTCTTTTTATATGTTTTGACAAAACATTACCCGTTTTTATGGCAACTAAAAAGGGGAAGTGTCATTGTGGGAGGAAAATTCCTTACAGGGACAGACACACTAAATGTCTTTTTTGACTAGGAGCTAATCATGATTACAAAAATGCCAATCCTATATACCTAAGACACTTAGTGCCATCTGTCCTCCCTCAAGAAATAATTACAGAAGGAAAGACTCAAGGAGATTGCAAACCTGAAAATGGAAACTGATCCCTCTCTCTTGAGCATCCCACATTAGCTGAAAAAGAAGCTGAAAATACCTAAATCAGATACTTTAGTTGTATGGTCAGAAACAAACATCTCTGCTGTGTCTCCGGATGAGTCCTTGGATAGCCTGGATGCTTTGGCTGCTCCTTTTGCTGAGATCCTGCTAGAGGCCGACCTGGCATGGCTACGTAACATGTTCACACTGACCTATCAGATGGTTGCCACAATCACAACGGAGGAACTAAGGCTGATTATTTTACAGGAACTTGATGACATTCCTTAGATTCTTGTCAGTGAGCAAATTCCAGATTCCCTGATTAGAGGTGCATCAGGTGTTTGGGTATCCTTGTTATGTGTAAGTTCCTCTTCCAGCTTAGAAAAAGCAGAAGATGAAGCATACCTCTGCTTCTCCTCCAGTTGTCAGAGACCCTCAGCAAGAGTGGTATGAATTCTCCAAAGGACTATACAAGGCTATGGTATCTTTTAAGCCTCCACAGTTATTTTCTTATGCTCTCCCTCCTCTTACTGTTTCCTGTCAGGAGAGACAGGCAGATTCTTCTTTTGAGGAAAAACAGTCAGGCTCTGATGGAGATTCCCAGTTTATTCTTCCCAAATACATTCCCCTGTGAGCTGAGTCTGAGGAAGAGGACACCATGTCCCCTGATTCCCAGCTGGAGGAGCTTTCTTTGGGGCTGCACTGTATAAGATGATACCACATTTTCAATGGAAGGATAAGCAGGTGTCAGACATACAGAAGAGGTACCAACACTTGATGTTCATGGAGGTACCTAAACCTTCTGCCAATCCTCTTGAGTCTGGAGGCTTTGCTAGACACTTTAATCACAGCTTCCATGAGTCTTGGGACCCAACCTTTGGCCTATAAGAAGTCTGGTAGGTTGGAAAAGGTGCCAGACACCCATATATTTTGTATAAGAACCCATAATCTGACACCGCAGTCATTTTGCTGGAGTTTGATAATCCTACTAAACTCTTACCATCTTCTAATGCCCTTCCTAATAGTAAGGATTATAGGGCTTTTGACAGATGGGTTATGTTTTTTTATTCAAGACTCTTCCTAGTTCCCAGGAAAGCAGGGGAAATTGAGGCCTATTCAGGGCTTGTTACTTCTCAAATTTGTTTCTGAGACTTCCAAAATACAGAATGCTCACTCTGCAGTCTTCACTGCCTATAATTTTGCCCCAGGCCTTTTTGCACCTTTGACATTAAAGATGTATATCTCCATACTGCAATCAATTTTTAAGGTTTTTTGTTTTGGAATATCATCAGTTCTGTGATTTGCCTTTTGGGCTCTATATGACACCAAGTGTGTTCTTAAAGTGCCTAGCTATGGTTGGTATTTTTGCAGACTTCAATTAATTAAAATTTTCCTTTATTTGTATTATTTTCTACTTCAGATTCCTACAAAAGAGTAGCTCCTTCCAGATCTCAACTTTACAATGAATCTTCTTTTCTGTCTCTGGGATTCACCCTAAACATAAAAAATCCAACCTGTTTCCCTCCCAGAATCTGGTGTTTCTAGGTTGCAGGCTTAATTCACTCTCATGACAACTTTCCTTTCTCAGGGAAAAAAAAAAGTGTCTTTCCTAAAGGGATATTGTCTTTCTCTCCCTGCAACCTCAGCAAGTGAAATCTTGAGAGGGCTGGTATTTATGGCCACCATGCTCATGATTCATTGGGCCAAACTCCACATGAGAAATATTCAGTGGTATCTAAAATTTGCATGCAGCATTCTCACCCCTTGAACTTTCCAATTCCTCTCACCATTCATCAAAAGGGAACTTTATTACTGGATCCAGGGGCGGCCCGTGCTATTGGACTGCAGGACTTAAACACAATATAAAGAGTCCCGGAACATCGCCCATGCACACTCGCAGCATTTCCAATACTCGGACTGCTGGTGAACCAGTCTGGAGCATGCGCACAGAATCCAGACTGTCTCCACCAGCAGTCCAGACTACAACATGTGCATCTACATTTACCCAGCTGTCTATGCAGTAATTCTAACTGCGACACAGCTCCACGTGGTCCTGTTGAGTCTTCCTGGCTACAGAGAACTGAAAAAAAGCGACTGCTTTCCTGATTAAGTATCCTGATGTTTTTTTTATATTTGTTTTACCTTCTACTGCTTACCTAGAGCAAGCTTTAACTGTTTTCATAGTTATTTACTGCATTTTTTATTATCTGCACTTAAAAGTACATTTTAGTTGAAATTAGTCTAATTCAAGTCGAAAAGTAATAATAATAACAGATTCCAGCAGGAGTCACCACAGAAGAAGAACAAAATGAACGTAGTATATTTTATTGAAGCATAAAAACACACAAGCGCTTTCACGTAGTTAAACTACGCTTCTTCAGGTGTATTCAAACATTAAAAATTGTAATCTTATATACATGGTTTTTTGGCTCGCAAGCCAAATAATAAACGTTAATCATTGCTTAACAGAATAATCAGCTTAAGCTTTCATTAAAGTGACAGTATGCTTAGGAAACGGACAAACAAACCTGACTGCAACAGCCAGTAAAAGCCAATAAAGCAGATAAAACAGATAAAACAGGACATAATTGCCAATCCGTTTCTTTATAATGCAGTACTAAACTGAATGTAAAATACTGGAAATATTAATATATAAAGCTCCTATAAAACAAGGAAAAAAATGAAATAGATCAGTAACGATCTATCATACAGCTTTAATAAACTGTTGATATATTCTTGTCTAAAATATATCTCAAAGTAGCAATTGACATCCCACAAAGCAACTAGTAAAGTACTCACTTCCCTGTTATTGTTAAAAATATAACATTTAATAAGATAACAATAAAGTTGTGCTTAACAACAGACTAAAAAATAAAATTGACATATAAAAAGTATTGCCGTTATTTCAAGAGATGTATTGCCGGTATTCCAATACATGTAGATCATGACAATATAAATATAAAAGATCTAACTATATTTAACAGCAAATATTCTCTGTAGTAAAACTGCAGCTTACTAACACGTCCTCCGATACAAGTTTCAAGACTGCATATCAAAGTATTTAAGAAGCCAGTAATCAGTTTCCAGCTTCCAATGGTACGCTCAACTAAAAGCTCTTGCTTAGATGTTCTAAAGAAAGAGCAAATATACTGATTATTTAAAGAACAAGATAATCCTAGATGATCATTCTCCTTATGAGATATATACATTGTAACAGTTACGATCAAATATGCATAAGCACTTAAAGGGACTGCTTGCTGCCAAGAAGTACAGATTCTGATATAAACAACACGTAAAACAAAATGCCTGTAAACGAATACCTTAAGGCATCGCATAACTATAATGAATGTTACAGTATAGTAGTACGAGATGTAACTAGTTATTAAATGCAAAATAGTATAAAATGCAGAACTTGACTAAGAACCTGCGCAAAAATAAATAAACCACAGTTTCATTCTAAATAGTACCTGTGTTTGCAGATCTCATGAGTGAAACACTGCAAGTAGCACTAATGTTATATGCCTGAACGTAAAGCTCAAGTGAACCACTCCCAAGATGTAAAAGAAAAGAAGGGGAGGGAGCAAACTAATTAAACTATACCCAGAGCCAAATATATAAGATCCCATGAAGTCATTTTGTAGTTGCTCCTACTGGTATCAGAATCCTAAGAACGAATAAAAATTATACACATAATATGCAAGTTAGCCATCATGGTAGTTCCACATCAGCTATAGAAATAAATCATGTAAACAGATATAAACAATATAAAAATTTTCATTCGTATGAGCCTTCCTATAATAATATAAGATATTAACCACTCTTGTCAAAAAAAACAAAAAGACAAAAATGCTGACTCTTAAATCACATATAGTGAAGAAAAAAAAATTTTGAGTCTATATATTTATATATAAAAATTAAGACATATATCATATTAAATAAACAAAACAATAAAATATTAATAAATATCCATAAAAAATATATATAAAATAGTGTATGGAAAAAGAGATATGTACATTAATTATGAAAACAAACCCAAGTATATATTTTTAAAAAGACATATATATTTTACTAAGACTAATATATTAAATTAATATATTAAATAAATATCATTATTTATGTACATATAATTAAACAAAAAACTTATATATACTACATGTAGGACTCAAACACTCAAAAAGTGTATAGCCATGTTTCTGAATAGTTACATAGTGTGTATAAAATAGACAAGACTTCTTTGTACCAAGAATGTTTAAAAGAACTAATTACTAGCCTGATAGGTCAAAAGAACTATGACTGAGATGTAAAACCAGGAAAAAAAAAGGACTAAGCTGCCAGTCATAGCATATTAAATAGATAGCAAAACCTGTGTATTATATATATAAAAAACATATTTATTAGGATTTTCTATTATTTAGGATGGGTTTAACTGATACAAACTGATTAATGCCAGGATGAATATGAGCTTTCAAGGTGAAGATCCATTTAAGTTCTTTAACAGCTAACTGGTTGGTATTATCTCCTTCTCTGGGATTTATAGCTATTTTCTCCAGAACCTTGAAGCTGAACGTATGAGTATTGTGTTCAATGATGTGTTTAGCTAGGGCATTACATTCATGTCCCTTCTTAATATCGTAACAGTGATTGTAGATTCTATCGCGAAGTCTCCTCTTGGTTAACCCTACATAGAATACTTTGCAGTTATCACAGGTGGCTAAATAGATTAAATTAACACTATTACAATTACTGTAAAACCTTGGTATAAAAGTAAAAAGCCCTTCCGGATGTAAAAAACTAATATTCTTAGATATATAGGGACACATGGAACACCGACCACAAGGAAATGTACCTTGTATATCACTCTCTTCATTACTGTATTGTACGGTCCTCTCTGAACAGAGAAGCTGTTTTAAATTATGACAGGTTCTATAACTAAACCTAGGGTAGTTGCCCACTATTGTTTTAGTAAAGGGGTCCGTTGTTAGAACATTCCAGTTCCTAGAGATAATTTTATTAAAATTACCAATATCACTAGTGTATCTAGTAGCATAGCCCAACTTATCAGTAAATCTCTCTTTATTTCTATTGTACTGCTTAGGAACAGTCCTTTCATAAACATCTAAGTCATAATTAATATTCTGTTTATTCAGGATTTCTCGCTTACATTCAGTAATTAACTTAGTGGGGTAACCTCTTTCTCTGAACAAGGCCTCAAGTGCATTGAGTTCTAATTGCAAGCTATTCCTGTCACTGCATATCCTGGATATTCTATGCATTTGACTAGATATTATCCCTTTAAAGGTAAATCTGGGATGCATACTTTCAAAGCGAAGTAATGTGTTCCTAAAGGTGGGTTTCCTATATAATGAAGTGACAATTCTATTCCCAATAAGCTCTAACTTCAGGTCTAGATAGTGTGTCTGACTATGAGATGTCTCCACTGTAAACCTTAAAAAGGAAGTGGTGGTTTCTAATTCTTTGATAAAATTGATACAGTCAGCCTCTGTACCTTCCCAAACGAAGAGAACGTCATCCACAAATCTCTTATAGATCTTTATTTTACTGAACTCTGTATGTTTGAACAAGTATTCACGCTCCCAATTATAGACCACAAGGTTAGCGTAACTATTTGCACAGGGGGTGCCCATGGCAACCCCCCATTTTTGCAAATAAAGTTGTTTCTGATATAGAAAACATTATTATTAAGTATCAGTTCTAGTAAATAATTAATCAGTATTTGTCTGTTATTACTATAGTCAGATAGGGTGACTAATACCTCCCTAATGGCTTGAAGCCCTAGGTCGTTTGGAATACAGGTAAAAAGGTTTTTGACATCCATGGTAACTAATAACAACTCTGTATCCTTCTTTTCAAACTCCAATTCTCTTAAGACATCTATCAGTTGGTATGAGTCTCTGAGGATGTTAGGGATGTTATCTACCAAAGGTCTAAGAAGACTCTCTACAAAGGAAGAGATAGTGGAGGTTACCCAGCGTTCACTAGATACTATAGGTCTCATGGGTACAGGACTAATGTCTTTGTGAATCTTAGGTAGGCCTTTGATTATAGGAGTTGTAGGAAATTCTATAAGAAAATATTCATAGAGTTCACAACTAATCTGGCCACCCATCAAAAGATCATAAAGATCTGAATGTATTGTTTTAATAATTTTTTAAGTCTCTCTGGGGTAACCATTTCATATACAGTGTCATCAGATAGAAGGTTGTTCATCGTATTATCGTAATCTGAAAAATTCATGATGACCACGGCTCCACCTTTATCAGCTGGCTTAATGATAATGTTTGTGTTGTTTGTTAAAGCATGCATAGAGTCTTGTTCTGCTTTAGTGATGTTAAAAAAACAGCATATTTTCTTATTTAAAGCAAACCATTCATAGAAGTCAGTCTCACACATTTTCATAAAACTCTCTACGTTATGTGGCATAAGAGGTATGAAACTACTTTTGACTCTAAAAAAATTCTTTAAAGCTTTGGTATCTAAAGCACTATTATTTTTAAATAAAATTTTCAAAGATACATTGCGACAGAACAATCTTAAATCAACTAAGACATCATTCAGAAAACTCGTTTGGGAAGGTATAAAATTTTTTTTTTTTTTTCAAGTCGAAAAGTGTTTGTTTGCTGTTTAATTTAATTGTTTGGCTGCCCACTAAAGTGTGCTAGCCTGTACTACTGACTTATTGCCTTTTCTGCATTTCTGTGTGTTTCTATTTAAAAACAAAAAAATCAAAAAACTATTCCTTGTTTTCCTGCCTCTCCTAAACTAGTTAGACCAGTTTACAGGCCTTGCTGTATCCTGGGCTGTGTTGTAGTTCCTGTGTTGTCCATTGCCTTACTTGGATAAAAGGAAGTTTCTTAGCTCACCAGTGGGAGTGGGGAGCCTTGAATAGCCTACCTGTCCTTGAGGGAAGTGACCTCAGCACAAGAAGCTGTAGTAATTGGTCATTTTGGACCATTTCTAGCTCTTTTGAAGTTTCCTGCTTAAAATCTGCCTCTGGCATTTTTTTGAAGCCATATTGCTCAGACACAGCTCCACGTGGTCCTGTTGAGTCTTCCTGGCTACAGAGAACTGAAAAAAGTGACTGCTTTCCTAATTAAGTATCCTGCTGTTTTTTATATTTGTTTTATCTTTTACTGCTTACCTAGAGCAAGCTTTAACTGTTTTCATAGTTATTTACTGCATTTTTTATTATCTGCACTTAAAAGTACATTTTAGTCGAAATTAGTCTAATTCAAGTCGAAAAGTGTTTGTTTGCTGTTTAATTTAATTGTTTGGCTGCCTACTAAAGTGTGCTAGCCTGTACTACTGACTTATTGCCTTTTCTGCATTTAGCGTGGAGTTGCCACTAGAGCACCATCGGGCAGCGCCGGTTAAACAAGGTTAAAGTATTTCTGGCTCCGTAAAGTCTGCTCTTCATTTTTTCCCTTAGAACTGCTCTACTTGTAATCTAAACAGTCTATTCTCTATCTGTAAAGCTCAGCACTTGTTCCTAAAGCATTTTTTAGTCAGGTAAAGCACTTCTATATTATACAAAGTACTTCACTAGCTTAAAACCCCTTGAGTACCCACTTCCCTATAGGTCCTTTCTGACTCAGTTACACAGCAAACTTTTTCATTTCTTCTAGCATGTCAAAGGGTCAGTTGTTAGCATCCTCTCCTGCTCAGCTGGTGAATCTGGGAATATTGAGGCAATGTTACAATTGCCTCATGTACACAGACAACCCTCTCCTCCTCCCACAAAACACAAATACATGCGAGAGATGCAACTATATAGCCAAACTGGAGGCTGAGCTCTCTCAACTTAGGACTGGCAAAACCAGACAGGAGGAGAAGGTAACCACACACACCATAAACCCAGTCTCACATAGAACTATCACAACTACAAATCAAACACATAAACACACAAAGACATACTCGGAGGCACTGATCAAAAATCTACCAAAACAGCAGAGGCCTCCAAAGCAGACACCCAAACAACTGTCACCTCATGACATAACACAAGCAACACATAGATCACAAAGTCAGTGTGCAAATCAGTCACAGCCCTTAAGGCCAAACACAATGCCAGACACACTTGTCATAGGTGACTCCATAGTCAGACACACTGACGTCCCACTCACCAGAGTGAACAAGGAGAGGGTCACAGTAAGCTGCCTGTCGGGTGCTAGAATCCGCCACATAACACAAGCACTCAGGTCACTCCACAGCAAGTACAAGTATGACTCAGTCATTGTCCATGCCGGTGTGAATGACCTGAGACGTACCTCCCTGGACTACATGAAAAGAGACATAAAGGAGCTCTCAGATTATGTAGCCCAGGCTGGTATGACCCTGACCCTGAGCAGTATCCTACCTTCACCAAGAATGATGCCACAATACAGAGACAAAATGATCAGTTTTAATAATGGGCTTCATTTCTGGTGTAATTCTAAGGGGATCCAATGTCTGTCTGCCTGGAATGACATGCTTGACAAGCCACGCTGCTTCGCAAGGGATGGCTTGCACTTGTCACCCCTGGGTTTCCGGATATTGGCAAAGGCTCTTGCCACCCCCATAGTGCCTTTTTTAGACAAGGCTCAAATTCTAAACCCACCGCCCTAGAAAACAATAATGGAAAAAGACTAAGGGTAATGCTGCTCAATGCCAGAAGTCTAAATCTCAAGATGCATGCCCTCGAAGCCCTCCTCAGTATGGAGAACATCGATGTCTGTGCTGTGACTGAAACCTGGTTCAAGGCTCCTGAGAGCACCCCGGCACTATCAGGTTTTACCTCATATCATGCGTTCCGGCCCCAAAACCCGGACCGTACCACAAAAGGAGGGGGTGTATCCATATTCATCAAGGATACCCACACCTCCAGGCTGGTGGCAACTCACGAAGCATCAGAGACCATTCAGGTGCAATTAACCATAGGCAAAACTGCTCTACAGTTTGTAGCATGTTACAGGCCACCCTCTCAAACTCAGGAACCCCACACAGCCTTCCTGAAGGCACTGGAGAGTATAAATGTCTCTCCAAACACCATCACATTGGGTGACTTCAACTACCCAAACATAGACTGGGAACATTACTCAAGCCCCAATACCCTAGCCCAAAGGTTCCTGGAGTTCATAAACTCAAATGCTATGGAACAACTTGTCACCATTCCCACAAGAGGTGAAAATATACTAGACCTGATCATCACAAACATGGGAACAAAATGCTCCACACCGGAAGTATATCCCTCATTGGTGAGATCAGACCATAAACTAATCTCACTGGAGATCCACATCCCACCCCCACCCCAACAAAAAAGACCACAGTGAAGAACTTCTCAAAAGCCAACTTCACACTTCTTAAGACTGGTGTGGTATCCTTCAAGGCCCCTGAGCCATTGGAAACCACAACCCACGCTGCTGAATCCCTTACAAATGCTTTCTACGAGCACCTCCAGGATTGCATGGATCAAGCAATCCCAAATAAAATTAAGACCCTTTCCACCAAAGGCAAGCGCCCGATCTGGTGGACCCCAGCCATAAACAAACTTTACAACAAGAGGCGAAAGCTACTACAAGATAGAGCAAAATCCCTAAAAGGGAAGACATCTCTGATCAATACTAGTAAAAAACTACGATCACTCATAAAATCATCCAAGGCCAACTTTGAGAGAAAAATCGCCAAGGACTCAAAAGACAATCATAAGGCCTTCTTTAGCTATGTTAGAAATCTGGGTGGAAACTCCCAGATATGCTCAGAATTAGTCCAAAATGATACAAAAATCACTGAACCCACAGACATTGCAAACATACTGGCAGACAGGTTCAGTGAAAATTTCTCCCCTCCCTCCCCCCCAAAAGGAGAAATATCTGTCCCAGCAGAGTGTAGCCTCCCAGTCATCTCAAATGCCCAGGTGAGAGCTCCTCTCTCTAAAGCTAAAAACACAGCATCAATGGGACCAGATGGTGTCCCCGGCTGTGTGCTACATGAACTCAATGAGGAACTAAACCCACACATAAGGCTGCTGTTTAATCTTAGCCTTACCACAGGATATGTACCCAAAGAGTGGCGTACGGCAACTGTGGTCCCACTCCACAAAGGCGGTGCTTCTACGGACCCTGGTAATTACCGCCCCATAAGCTTAACAAGCCTGGTCTGCAAAGCTATGGAGAGGATCATAATGGAACTCATAAATAAAGACATAGGGGACCTACAGACATTGGATCCTACCCAATTCGGCTTTGTCAAGGGCAGATCATGCATCTTGAACTTGGTTGACTTTTTTGAAACAGTCACCAAGGCCATTGATGAGGGTAAGGCAGTTCACACAGCCTACCTTGACCTTGCAAAAGCTTTCGACACAATACCCCACACGGGTATCATAGAAAAGCTCACCAGCTTAAATGTAAACCCATATGTCACAAGATGGGTTGCAAACTGGCTCAAGGACAGAACCCACAGGGTTAGAGTTGCTGGTGCCATGTCAGACTCCAAGCCAGTCACAAGCGGTGTCCCACAGGGCTCAGTCCTGGGCCCCCTCTTGTTCGGCATCTACTTTTCAGAAGTGCAGGCAAACATAGGAGGATTGTAGCTGACAAAGTTTGCAGATGACTGCAAACTGGGCGCCATAGTTGAAAATCTATCAGACACAGATATCCTTCAGAGTGGTCTCATAGAAATGGATAACTGGTGCCAGAGCCATGGCCTTAAGCTAAACGCCAAAAAATGTATAGTCATACCCTTTGGTAAAAACAAGGTAAACCCAAGTTACCACATAGGTGGCAATCCATTAAGCACAGAAGAGGTTATCAGGGACCTGGGGACCCAAGTTGACAGTAACCTTTCTTTTGACACCCACATTGCCAAAGTGGTTAGGAGGACCTTCTACATTGCCCACCTGATTATGAAGGGATTCACATCCAGATCAAGGGAGATCATTGTTCCCCTGTACTCTTCACTTATCAGACCAATGATTGAGTACAATGCCCCATTCGGAATGTATCTTACCCGACACCTGCAGCAATTGGAAAGACCCCAAAAGTTCCTCACCAAAAGGATAAAGGGGCTCAAAAATATGCCATATGCTGCCCGACTGAAGAAACTCCAGCTCTATTCAGTCACATACCGTCTGCTCAGAGGTGATCTGTGCCTGACATACAAGGTCATGTCCAACCCGGAATTAATGGACATGCTCCACCTCAAAAAATCCAAATCCACCAGAGCCACAAGAGCAAGAGACTTAAACCTCAACACGGATATAACTAGGACCTGCTGGAGGGACAGATTCATCACCCAGAGACTGCCTATGCTGTGGAACAGAATCCTGGTCCATGTGAGACAGAGCACCTCGCTGGCTCTGTTCAACAGGAATCTTGACCAGTGGATGGGAGATCGTAGGTTTACCCTGGGGATCATCTCTGTATCACTGCTGGACAGAGGCACGGCAAACTAATGGGTATAGTATTCTTCAATCTAAGGGGTGGTGAAAGCCACACAACTCTGGCTAAGCTTATAAATGCCCTAGGGCAGATAGCCTAGTATGAACCTATGAACCTATAGACTGGAAGGGGATCAGACTGCAGCATCCACAGACAGGGTGGTCTCATGGGACAGCTAAAACAAGCCCTAGGTTCTCCAGCAGGATAACAGCTCCTCAGACGCAGCAATGATGGTACAGGACAGGGAAGAGGTATATGTGTGTGTGTGAAATGCCCCAGACACTACATGGTGGTGGGTAGAGACTAAGGCTTGAACCCTGTACCTTGGGCCCAAATGGCAAGAGCCTGAATTCCCTACCCACCACTATTTGTAAAAAAATGCAGATTTTTGCCTCATATTTGTTCTGTTCCTCATAAAATCTGTGGTTTCTATATGTTTGTTTCTTAACACAACCAGTTGTGCGGTGGTGCAGTGGTACCGTTGTTGCCTAACAGCTACAGGTTGTCTGGTTTGATTCTTGGCTGTGGTGTCTTCTATGTGGAGTCTGCATGTCCTTCCTGTGTTTGTGTGGGTTTGCTCTGGTGTCCTCTCATCTTACAAAGACATGTCTGGAGTGTTTCTTCCTCTGCCAAAAATTGCCTTTTTTTCCAAGTCAGACTTCCCCGGTTAACAAATGTTAAATAAATAAAAATGACAAGTATTGGAATTTCAGACTTCATATTCTTCAGAAAGTACATGGTAACACAAATCCTATTATTATAGCAAGTTTATAAGTTTATAAGATGGATATTTGAAATTTGTCCCTATTTTTGGGACTGTATTCCCCCATTATTGGCTTTGTCCTGTTTTTTTGTGCCAAGGCTGAGAGCTATGGTGATAACTGAACTCACTGAATATGTTTGGGGGCTGTATTCCCCCATTATTAGCTTTGTTCAGGTGTTTTGTGCTAAGATGTTGACAGCTATGGTGAGAACTGAATTCACTGAATGTAGCCATTTAAGTTTCAGTCTTCCTCTTTCATAAAATAGATGATTGATTTGGCATAGTGGTATGTTTCTGTGACTGTTTTGCACAGGGTCCTGGGTTCAATGCTTGGCAGTGAAATGTATGGTGGTAACACAACATTTTATTCTAGCAACTTTCCAACATTATACAAGCAATGTTTAAAATGTGTCCCTGTGTTTTGGTCTTTTGCCCCCCCCCCCTAAATTTTGGCTTTTTCCAGATTTCTTGTGCTGCAAAGTTCAGAGATACAGCTGAGTGTCAAGTAGATTTTACAAAAAGCTGAGAGCTGCAGGGGAACAAACGTTTAGTGATGCTTATGCTGACTCTGCTTGCATTGTTAATAGCACACCCAGTAGTGTACTTGCTTTTGATGCAGAAGGCGGTGGGTTCTACTCCTGCAGTAGGTAGATGCATTGCTGATACTATACTGTTTGTAAAGGGGGTGGATGCTGCAGTCCTTTTTGGTGAAGATACCTAGTAACTCTGAACCTATCAGTTTGCCATCCATTCCCTATTGCAATTATTAGATGACTTTTACTTCTTCAGAGATTGTGCATATTTACTGATACTTTGATCATGTTTTCCCCATGTAAAAAGTAGACAGTTGTTGTCAGGCTTATCATTTTTTAATGAAACATAGGCAATTTATTCCTCAAGGGTAACAGACACTTTATTTGTAGATGAAACAATGACATATAAAGTTGTTTGCTAGCAGCAAACTCTTCATTAGTTACAGATTTCTTTAATGTGGATTTATTTAGATGACTTTTGCTTTTTCAGAGATTGTGCATATTTACTGATACTGGTGGACTGTAGAAGTTTGAGTAGACTTTTATGATAGAAATGTTCTGAATTGGGCAGTTTTGTCGTTATTGGTGCATGCATTTTTTCATTGTTTACTGGAAAAATTATTTGAATTGGGCAGTTTTGTCATTATTGGTGCATGCATTTTGTTTCATTGTTTACTGGAAAAATGTTCAAAACAAACTTAAAATGCCCTCTATAGCTGTACTATATTGTACAAGGAATATAATTTAATAAAATCAGAAAGGTGTATCAAAGACCACGTGTATGTTTCATGTGCAAGGGGCGTATGATATGAAAACAGCCCAAAGTTAATCTTTATCTGTCACTGGCAAAATGTATTTTCTTTGAATGTGGGTTTCAATGCTGTTTCAATCAATGTGAGTTTCAAGGGCAGAGAAGTTTTAATGCTAAGTCTGTTTTCATTGTGAGATTGCATTGTTTTGTTTAGCAGATGTCTTAGTGTTTGTGCTGTAAAATGCAAAATAAAACTTTCAAATTAAGTCCAAATCATCATAGAAGTAAAGCAGTATTCACATTAGTGTTTATGGTAAATGGGATGAAATAGCCAAGTAATGGTTCATTGGAATAGCTGAAGCGGGGGGGCTCCATTTGACCACAATTTTGTGAGGGGGGAAGGGCGGCAAACTCAAAGACAGCCCCGGCTGAACTATACCTCTCAACTGTCCAGATTTTCACAGAATAAACAGATTTTTGCTTCTTATTTTTGGTTTGTTCCTCATTAAATGTGTGGTTTTCTGGCAAATAATTTAGGTATTAAGTCACTAAATAATGACAGACACTGAGTTTCAGACTTCATAACATTCAGAAAAATACATGCTAAAGCAAGACATGTTATTCTATCAACTGTCTCAGTTTATACAACAATTTTTTGTACTGTTTATAAGTATATTTGGCCTTGTCCAGATTTCCTGCATTAACAGGTTGAGAGGTATGTGCAAATAAATTGCTTTAAAGAATTAGGCATATCCAAACCCCTGAACTGTCCACGATTTTGGCTGAAAATGTTGCTCTTCCCCTAATAATCCTGCAGCAAAATGGCAATTTTGGAAGAAAACATGGAGGGTTTACAATTAAGAAATAACTGTAATAATCAGAGTTATAGATTACTTTTATTTCAGAAATTATGCCAATTCTTTTATTTTGTCAGCTGCTCATGTTAGCAGTACTAATATTAATGCAGATTATTTTATTTTGTCAGCTGCTCATGTTAGCAGTACTAATATTAAAAAGGCGTCCCTTCTTTGACAGGTTCCCAGCTGTATTGTATGTCTATTTTATATTTTTGCATCACATTTTGGTCCATTTTTCATAAAACTGTGTTTTTTGGGCAAATTAGTAGCAAATCATTAAAGACTGAAGTTAGAAAATAATGACAGACATTTCTGTTTCAGATTTCATACCCTTCAGAAAGTCATACTAATGCAAGACCTACTACTCTATTACCTTTCTAGGTTTATAAGAGCAATATTTAAAATTGTCTTTATTTTTGGGTCTTATCCCACTTTTATGTATGGATTTGTCCAGATTTCTTGCTCTGAGGTTGAGAGGTATGACAAATGTGTCAGGGTCATCACAGTCAGCCAGAGACATTTCAAATTGTGACATACTTGTTGCACCCCACTGCCTCATGTAGTGCGACTCTAGATGTGTCCAAGCAAGGCAAGGAGCAGTTATGCAGTGTAAATGTGCAGAGTATCCCCCCATCCAAGGGAGACACAAGTACTACTTTTATTCTGTCATTGATTTTGCAGAATGTTCGGGTTTGTCATATTTTTATACTGTTGATTTATGTTTATTATTACTCAGAAAGTGCCTGTTGCTCTGTGTTTAAGTAACAATGCTTTAATGACCATCAGGTAGGCTTGTCTGAGATTGTAAGATGCAAGTAAGCTTTAATAAGCATACTGTTAAAGAATTGCCAACAGTGAAAGCCTTTCTGTTGCCATGCAAAGAATACTTGCATAACTAGATAATGTATAAGCCTTGGGTATTGAAAAACATATGACAGTATTTGTAATAAAGGACATGATTACTTTATTATTTTAATAAGCTCATTACATTTGTTGGAGACTTGCAGTCATCTTTGCAGGCTTTAACTGTAAACAAAACAGAATGCCAGTCTATTGTGTGTGGTCCATTACCTGTACAGTAATCCTTTAAGCAATGTATCTTGAGCTTGTTTCTTGTTTGCTTTTCATTTTTTACTTTGATCATGTTTTCTCCATGAAAAAAGTAGATAGTTGTTGTCAGGCAGCAGATCTTTTTTGGATAAGAAACATTTTTACAAGTGGGGATATCACAGAGATTGCTACTTTCAGCATGTTACCTGGTACTTTAATAAAGCTGAATATAAATTATAATTGGAACTGGAGTACAAGGAAAAATGGTTTGAGTTTAGTGCTGCTTGTTTTTCTTGTACTTGATTTTGACTCCGGTCCGCTAATGATTGGCAGATAGATTTTTACATGACGAGTTGCCAGGCCTGACGCACAACCTTCAACGAAGGTACGCCCATTCACGCATGTCTCCACGCAGAAGATGCTCTAGCTGAGAATCGAACCGGACAGTGTCTTACTGTGAGGTGTCAACGCTACCGCAGCACCACCACTGCAGCACTTGACTAATGTATTTAAAAAGTAATTTATTTTTTCATGCCTCACAGTCTTTTTGTTTCCCTCTAGATATTAAGTAAGCTGTCATGCAACTAATGCATTGAAATATTCTTCTACACTTCACATTGTCTTGATTGCACTCTCATAATGACGGTTTGGCACCCAGGGCAGCGTATTTAATTATTTAAAAAAGAAAATAATAAATAATAAAATATTCAGTAAGAATAACTAAATCAATTTAAACAAAGAAAATCACATTTAGATGTCATTCAGAAAATTGGGATTGTATAAAAACTGCACATAATTACTCCATGGACAACAAAAATATACATATAAACATTCAAAATCAAATACATGTTCACACTGAGAAAGACTTGTAACACTAATGCAAACATATGGGGAAAATGAGATTAGTAAGTTACATCAAGTGTTGTAATGGTTATTTTAGGTGCATTCACAGTTTAGTGAGTGATATTTTTGAGAGTCTTATTAAACAGCCAGCTTAAGAGGGATTTACAGAATCATAAGTGGCACAGAGATCCATTGCTTCGAGCACAAAATAAAAAGTATTGCTTCACCAAAACAGTTTCATGATAGTATGAGCTGGAGTCTGACTAAGGATCTTGGCTTAGGCTAGACCGACCATTTCATTATGGACTGAATTGCTGGACATTTCTGTGTGAATTGTACAATGGTCCACACAAAACATATATATATATATATATATATATATATATATATATATATATATATATATATATATATAAATATATATATATATATGTGTGTGTGTGTGTGCGTATATGTCATTTTTAGGTAATGGCTGAATTCTGCTATATTTCTTTTAGCAAAATACAGTAGTGAATGCTACATGGATGCCCATCTTCAGATTTGGCTACCTAATATATGCTTGCTCAGGTTTAAACACTTGGTTTGAATGTAGATTTTTGTGATATTGGATGCAGATAACAGACTAGGTAGGAAACCAAATGACTGATAAACAAATATGCAGAATACTGGAAGGTAAAATAGTAGCAGAACAGTGTGGATTCAGAACAGGTGCAGCACAACTGACCTAATGTATGTAGTGAGACAGATAATGAAGAAGAGGTTGTTGATGTGAAAAGAGTCCATCTGGGTATTCCTAGTCTTGGTGAAGTCATATGAAAATATTCAAAAAAAAAAGCTGTGATGGTTTGAAATCCCAGCAACACTGGCAGAATTAGTGCAAGCTATGTACAAGGAGGAAATGACACAAAATAGGAATAGCGTTCAGTCTCGCAGAGTGGTTCCCAGTGAGAGTGGATAAGCATCACGATTCAGCTCTGCACCCACTGCTGTTCATATTGGTGATGGCTTACATCAGCAAACAGGTTTGAGGGAAAAGATCAACAAAGCTGCTGTATACAGATAATGTGGCTTTACAGACAGATTCTGAGCAAGAACTTCAGCAAAGGATAGGGGAATGGAATGCAAAACTAAAACCACATTGGATGAAACTGAGTTCAGACAAAATACTTGTGACAACAAAAAATCTGAAAATTGTGACAGAAGAGAAATAGTGGAACAAGTATCTGGGAAGGATGACTGAAGGGAGGGGAAGTCTGAATGAGGAGGTAAAAGTTAGAATCAGGGAGGTGCAGCCAACCATTGTATGTGATACAAAAATGCCAAAGCAGATGAAAAATAAGCTGTACGAAGCAGTGGTGTGACTTGTAATTTTGTACAGTACAGAAACCACTGCAGTGATGGCAGAGCATTTGAGAAAGCTATCAGTGTTGGAGATGAAGTGTTTGAGACAATTGGTAGACTACACATGGTGGGACAGACAAAGAAATGATGATGTCAGAGCAGAAGTTGAAGTAGCTCTAATTGCAGAGAAGGTCAAAGAGAGCAGGTTATGGTGCTTTAGGTATATTGGCAGAAAAGTAGAGGATGATTTGGTGAAATAGATCTGGGAGAGACAGAAAGAAGGCAAGAGGTAATGAAGACATTCCACAAGGGATTGCACGAGAGAAGGCCTACAACAATCAAGCAGGACTCAAGAAGAAGGAAGGAGAGTGACACTGAATCAAGACAGGTTCAAAAGACACCCTGGCCCCACTTAGAAAAATGGGAAGAAGGGGGTTTATGATGATGACAAAGATGATGAACAGACTAGGTAGCGGGTAAGCCTGGATAATACCCGTGTGTGAATTATTTGTCAAATATTAACCCAATGAGACTACACTAGTTTATGATTTGTCCAGAGCACTGCCATTTTAGCATGTTGATGTGTTAGTTATGAGACTCATCAGTTTCAGTGGGGCACTTGTCTCTTAAGGATGTCAAAATGTGAAGGTTCTGATGTAGGTGCAGAATGTGTAGACTTGGTTTGGGTAGCATTAAGTTGGAGACCTAATTCAACTAGCCAGCCTTGTATTTATTTGGGGAAGAGATAATATAGACGAGTGAAGCCGCAAGAATACATTGTAGTCATCTACATACTACATAAGCCTTGCTAGATTATAATATGAGTATGTTTTGTTATCAGTAATGGTGAAAAGGAGGAGCCCACGTATTAATCCCAGAGGAACTACAACTGCAGTTAACTGAAACAGAGAAATAATAGTATTCTAATGTGGAATCAGAGTTCTTTCACCAAGGTAGAAGGTAAACCACCTAAATGATTAGTGTGAGGGACCAGAGCAAATGAAATGTGACAATGTAATGTGGTGATTTGCAATGAAGAATGATTTTACAATGCATGCAGGTAGAACCAAGTGTTTCACCTAAACTTAACTTTCTTCTAAGACATATATGAAAGTCTACTTGTACTGTTTCTGATCCCAAGAATAGGATGGAAGGCACACTGACTCCTGGAAGATAAATTATTCTATGTAAGGAGTTGCAGAATCTTCTCTTATGAGTACAGTTCTCCAGGATATGTGCAAAAGGGGAGAGAACAGCAATGGGAAAGACATTAGACATGTTGATAGTGGTTCCACCTTTGAGGAACAGAACCTCTATATCTGATTTCCATGGTCTAAGTACATAAGAACTAAAGACTGAGTGGTTAATTGGTACTAGGTACAGATGAGCTTCTGCACAGAGCTTCCAATATTCCAGAGGAAACAATCCTCAGATTTAGAAGGCAATATAAATTTACTGTATTCTTCAAAAAGGGAAATAGGAAGCATTAGAGAAGACAGAAGTAGCAGCTGTAGAGGGGACATTGGAAGATACAGCTACACATTCAGAAGATGCTGTAAAATGAATTATAAACTGAGTTGCTTTAGATAATAATTGGTTAAATGACTACTTGTAAAGGGGCTGAGCTATAACGATTTGCCTGGCTAAAACAACCTATTGCTGCTGACACAAAATAGCTTTAGTTCTGACAGTGAACATTTTAAGATAAGTTCCTTTTGATGCCTTTACTGGCCGAAACAATTATTAGTTTTGCTGTTATGGTACAGTTTCCAGATATTATCATGTTATTTTATTTTGTAAATTATCATGACATTTTTTCTCTTTGTATTCTTTTATATGGGGGGGGGTGCCACTGTGGAAATGAAGGTATTATTAAAGGATTTATCTACTAGATAAAGAGATAAAGGGCAAGATAATTGAGAGCTGAGCACAAAATTTGCTTCAGAGCTGATGCCAAATAAAGAAGACTCATTTTATGCTTTTAGAAAGACTATAGTGATCTGTCTTTTATGTTTGCTCTGTGGTCAGATACTTGAGATGGGGAGATGGCCACTCTTATTGTCACATATTGCACCAGCTATAGTTAGGAATATGGGAGCCAAGTACAGGAATACCCAGTAAATATTATAAAATAATAGCATGTAAAATACCTTATTTGTCCAGGTGGTGAGAGTAAAGAACTAAGGAAGCTTGATTATAAATCAGTATAGTTTTTTTCCAGTCAACACTAAAATATTCTAGTACATATTTAATACTAACAGTCAACCATGACAGAGTGTTATCAAGTGTCTTTACGTGAGTCACATGGTATATTGATGCATCCAATAATCAGTGTTTTTAAAATTTCACATTGACATTTATGGGTAGTGGATGCTTCTGTAAACTACCAGCAAAGAAGACAACACATTATAGAATTAGAGCAGATGATTTCACACGTGTGAGCACACACACATCTAGCCCAATGTGCTCTATAATATATCTGAAGGTAGAACTCAAGAGACTTTAATATGTTGCCCAAGTCATGTTGCAACAATAGTTTGGTTATCTGGTTTGCAGAGGCAAATCTATCTCTGAAAAACAGGACAGTTTATTGCAAGTGATGCAAGCATGAATTTGTACCTATTTGAGAGTATTCATATTAATCCTGTGGGTGTTCATACTGCTGTCAAGGAATGATTTGATTTAGTTAGAATAAGTCTGGTATTTGGGAGAATAATATCACAGGATGCAGTAGAACTAAAAAAAAAGTTTGTGTTATACTTCTGCTCTTTTGCTGTAGATACCTGGATAATGGAAGAAGTTGTGGATGGATGTGGTAATTCATTTTGGGGTTTATCATATGCTCAGTAATAAGTATTGGCTTTAGTTTGGCAATTAGATCGATGCTGCTTAGTTTACTCATCCAAAAAGCAACAGTTATGTAGAAGTATGAGTGTAGGAAAGAAAGGCAAAACCAGAAAGGGGAAAATTACCAGAATCAGAGAGACTTTATAGTTAGTGTAAATTGTTTTAGTTTTGCAGACCAGCATAAGGAGAGATAAAGAAAAGATGACTGCTTACTAGTAGGAAATGATGTCATACTTGCATGTGACTCAGAGACTAAAAAGGTAGGGCTTAGATGTGTAAATAAGAAAAACAGGCTTGATGACAAAGAATAGTTGGGAAATGTGGGATGGATTGGCTGACCTACACTCAGACCTAGGAAAACTCATTGACACCTCTGTGTACTTTTATTAATTCTAATCATTTTGGTAAATCTTTTTAAGAATCCTAAGGCTGCTTAACTTCTGGGACCAAAAGACCTATTGACCTTACCTGACGTTCACAGAACTATGCTACTTATCATTGGCCTTGCTTAGGGTATATCGTTGTTTGTGGGAAAAAAAATAAGCTTAATAAAAAATATAGAATGTATCTGTACACATTAACTCCTTTATATGATTACACTTTTCTGTCCGAGTAGACTCTATCTTGATGTGGCTTGAATGGTCAGTTTAGTTTGTATCTGTATTTTATTTTCAACTGAAATGTAGTATTTTATTTAGGCTGAATTAATTCAGAGGTACATAGAAGAAGACTGTATATTACAACCGTAATAATTACATTGCAACAAGAGTTATCTCCTTGGCATAGACTGTTAAAGCCCTGATTGTGACCCAAATGACCTGAGATAATTTATTTATGTATTTATTTGACATTTGTTTACCGGAGTGGTCTGAATGGGTCTACAGAACCCATTTTCAGTAGAAGCCCGGGGAGAAAAGCTCCGCATGCAGTACAATACAAATACAGTAAAATCCAATACAATAAAAATTACATTAAAAATACTATACAAAAAATAACTTGAAAGAACAAACTGCTACAAGATGTTGCATTTACTACACATCTAGACTATTCTATACAGTTAAAACATTGCAGACAATAATAGTCACTCTCACCATACATGATGTAGACAGTGTCCAAAAAAGTAGTATGTAGGTAATGTAATGTGTGACATTGACTGTTATAGTACATGCAAAATAGAATGTTAGTTTTAGTTAGGAAAATAGCAGCCAGAACGTTAGTGATGCAGATAGATAGCGAGAGGGAGAGTTAAGAAGAATAGAAGCAATACAGCCTGAGCAGCAGCTTAAGGGTATGGTACAGAGACAGAGAAGGAGTTAGAAGAGCTTTAGGATCTTGCAGTCTGTGAGAGACTGAAATGTGACAGAAGAGAACAAGTGTGCATTAAGCAGGCTTTATGCAGGAGCAGAGCCATGTATTTTTGAGATGATTTTTTAAATAGGCTTTGAAATGGGTTAGGCCAGGCATAGACCTGGTAGCTAGAGTTAGTGAACTCCAAAGCATAGAGACAGAGTATGAATACAGAGAGTGACCAGGTTTTCTTGTGAGTTTTGAGATAGCTAAGAGATTTTTGTCTTCTGATCATAGGGATCGATTTGATGTGTAAGGTGTGACTAGATTGTCTAGTATAGGGTAGGCAGTAGGCTTTAAAATAAGGTCGTGCAAGGTGGATAGCTGAATAAAGGCAAGTTGGTTGGGGAGTTCAAGCCAGTTTAATTCTAGGAGTGGTTTACAGTGGTGTGTGTGATATTTAGGGCTCGTGGCAAACTTTGCAACTATGTTGCAGCACTGTTCCAACTTGCTTAGGGGTAGAATTTTGTAAGTTAGTTAAGATAGGAGCACCATAAAGAAGGGAGGGAAGTAAAAATGTTTTTGCAACGGTGGTTTTGGTTGCAGCAATAAAGAAATGTTTGTTTCTTTATAAAAGTCCCAGTTTTTGATGAGTTTTCTTTATATTTTCCTGTATATGGGGGTCAAATGAAAGTGTATTGTCAATGATAACACCTAGAAGTTTGGTTTCCTGCACTATTTCTATAACAGTGTTGTCAAATGCAAGGATGTTGAAATGATCAGTGACAGGGGATATGTTTTTGGGATGAAAGAGTACTAGTTTTATCTTCTTTGGATTAAGAAAGAGTTGGGAATTTCTTAGCCAGGATTCGACTGCAGTAAAGGACTGTTAAGTTTTTGAAAGTAGTTCTGGTAGTGACTGAGGAATGCAGATTATGATGGAATCATCAGCGTATTGAATGAAGGTCCCAGGGTGAGAGGCAGTGTGAAGGTGGTTTGTGAAAATGTTGATGAGTAGGGGTCCTAGGATGGGTTGTGTTGGAAAAGTGAGAGTTCATTGGACCATTTCACTGCTTGTTTACGATCCTTGAGGTAGCTCTGAAACCATTTCACTGTGTTATGTGAGAAGCCTAAGTTAGACAGTGTGTTTAAAAGTAAGGAGTGAGAAACTGTGTCAAATGACTTGGAAAGCTCAAGGAATACTGAGGCTGTATAGCATCTGCATCTCTGGCCTTGTTCACAGTGTATGTAAAATATAATAGGGCTGTAGCTGTGCTGTGGCTAGGTCAGAAGCCATGTCGGGCTTTGGTTAAAAGATTGTTTTGCAATAGATATTACATTACCTGCTAATGGATACCTCTATTGAGAGTTTTGGATATGGATGACAAGATGGATATAGGATGGAAACTGGATGGATCAAAAGAGTTGCCTCCTTTGTGGATGGGAGTGATGTGAGATTGTTTCCATATGGTAGGTACTTCTGATTCAGATAAAGACTTATTTATTAGGATACTGATGGGTATACGACTGAATTAGCAGCCAGTTTGAGGTAGTACGGGGGAGACTGCCAGCTTAGGTAGAGCAGGGTTTTAGTTTTGTAGCAGTTTCTTAATGGTGTCAGTGGGTATGGGCTGAAATGAGAATTGGGTTTGTATGACATTTTGTTAAGTAGGGGGTTAGTAATGACAGGGTTAGAAGTACTTCCCAGATGGTTTGCCACCATAAACAATCAGTGAGGTAGGATGTTCATGGATACAAAGACAAAGGGCAGGATTCACGAAGCCTCCGTGTAAGAGTTATAACTCATACACGGAGGCTGCAGTTAAACGGAGTGATGTCAGCATGCTCTGTATATTCATGAGAGCATGCTGAATCACACCTAAGGCTAACACGGTCCATGTAAGACAGTAGGGGGTGTGTCCATAGGCTGAGCCCTGTAAGCGGACACACCCCCAGAAGAGGAAAAGTGCCCAAAGTAAACACCCACGACAAAGTCCATGGAAATGTGAATAAACACAACACAACACATGCCCCCACAGACCAAGAACATAAAATGTACAAATAAACATCTCATAATTTTTTTTAAATTGTAAAGATGTTTAACCGTGAGTGCGCTCGTTTGCGCGGGCGTGCCCGTAGCGCAGTCACAGTTAGCAGTCAGTGGGAAAGCATATAAGAACTAAATATGCAAAATAAGCCAAGAAGCAATAGTGTAGCAGTAGAGATGTTGGCTGAAGAGCAGGCATTCATGGTTTGAGCCCCCACAACACCAATTTTTATTTTTAGCAAAATAAGCACGAAACAAGTCCCTGACAAATATGTACACATAAAATCACATTTTATGTAAAATGTAATGAAATAGCCCATTTATATTGAAGAAATGTGAGGTAACAAAACAATAAAATATGCCAGATGTGCCCATAGCTGAGCTACAGTTTAACAGGGTGAGTGCATCTGCCTGTAGGTGAGCAGTGGTTTAACTGGTGCAAAATGAGTGCCCGTAGCTGAGCAGTGGTTTAACACGCTGAATCTATGTGCCCCTAGCTGAGCTGAGCATAATATGTGTGCTGACAGCCAAATGAGGCTTAAACCAGTGTACCCCGTTTGCGCAGAGCTGCGCACCGCGCAAACAAGCTAACCAACGGGCAACGTTGAGCAAGCCATATCAAAACTGCCTTTACACAGACACACCCCTCAGCTTGTCTAGACAGTCATAAAAAATAAAAAGTAGTGGCCAGGTTCGAACCCAGGATACTATACACCATAGTCAAGGTACTGAACCACTAAGCCATGACAGCAGTACCTAGAAATGCAATAATAGCAAATATATAGGGATGAATACAAACTGGAGCATGACAATGCAGGTTTAGTGAAGTTGATACAATTCCAAAATGGCCAATCACAGATATGTGCGGGAAAAACGGACTATATAAGCCCCATAGGCGGGAATACACAGCATAAACGATTGTAGAACTGACTTGCAGCCAGAATGACAGGAGTAGGTGAGGGTAGTTGCTTTCGAGCACAGAGGTGGGGCGTTGAGGAGTCCAGGTACATAGTCTGGCTCCTAGTCCACAATCATGAGGCCCAACTCATGCAGGGCCAGGTCCTGTGGGGAGCATATAGGGCTGAGGCGTGGGACCGGTTGGCTCATGATCTCACCAGTGCCACAGGGATTCCAAGGACTAGTGAGCAGGTCCGTCACCACCATGCGGACCTGAAGAAATGCAAGCAGGACCAATTGAACCTTTGGATCCAGGAGGCCCGGCAAATTCCCAACGCCCCACTACTGAGTAAGTTACATTTAATTATGTATGTAAGAAATTAAACTAGCTGATATTATGGAGATGTGTATTCCAATATTACTTCATTTATATTACAGCTGCAGGTGTCCGTTCTGCAAACCACAGAGCCTATGGCGATAGACTGGTGCGGTTGCGCCACCAGACAGGTCAGTAATCCACTACCAGTAACTGTAAAGAAATATAAAAGTATGACAGTCAGCAAAAGAGTGCAGTGTAGTCACTAAGTAATAAAATGTGCAAGTAACAGTGTGAAAGTGTTTGCAAGTATTGCTTGATTACAAAAGTGTGTTGCAGTCTGTAATCCAAACAGAAAAATGAAAATGTCTGACATAAATTCTGAAATAAAGATGCCCCACCTGTAAGAAAATAGTACACAACCTGCAGCAGGCTGAAAAGTACAGCTGCAGAAGATGATGAAATCACATGTGTGAAAATATATCCCTGTTGAAATACTGAAACATGACAGAAGTGAGACTGCTGGAAAGGATTGTAATAACTACAGGTAAAACATGTCAATAAAGCCTAGAAGTAAGTACCATCCTGAATAGTAAAATGAAAACAAGTGAGAGAGTGTGAGAAAGTGTCATGAATCCAGCAATACAGTAGTAATAACCCCTGAATAAAGTATACTGCAGTCAGTACAGAATAAAATGCATGTGAGAATCAAAACCAAACAGCGAAATCTGTTCAAAGTGTTGCTGCATCTGGAATGTGTATCCCAAAATCTGGATATGTTGCTCTCAGTCTGCAATATGCAGATAGTATGATTGTCTGATATACCAAACATCCACACTTGTCTATATCTATATAAAGCAAATGTAGCAGGATGATGTAGCTGAACAAAGCTAGATATGAATGTGATTGAAGAACAATAAAATGTATATTGATGTAGCAGTAACAGTCCTATCACCAAGTTGAAGTAGTTATCATATAGGAAACTGTAGTTAGAACAGTAGTGTGTATATATGTGCAGCCATTAGAAATGTACAGCATATGTATTGGTATTCGAAGGTGTTAATATTATTTTCTTCACCCCACCCTCTAACCACATATAACCCATTCCACGTGAAAATGGTATGTGCAATCACAATTAACACCCCTGGACATTTGTCCTGTTGGGTCATATATATTTGCATGTCCGTTGATGCATCTGCCCTGTTCATACATCCAAACCTGATGGCCTGTTGCCATCAATCAACCCTGCATGTTGTTGGACTGTGTATTGCTGTTCAAATTATGCATGTGTTATGCTCGCAGTTCAATGGTGTGAATATCTGGGTGTTTGGTTAATGGGAATACTAATGCATGCTGTTACAACTAATTGTGAATGGTATTATATGTCACTAACCCAAACTGTCATGACATAATGCAAAACATAGGACGACAGGGAAGGCGGGTTCCAGCAGACCCACCTCTCCCACCTCAGCTGGCGAGTGCACCTGGCACTAGTGCCCAGTCTGGACCCTCCTCCGGTGTCCCTGTGCCAACTGCAGGTGGAAGGGCTGCAGGGGATGGGGCTCGTCCCCCCTCTGCAAGTGTGGCCGGAGGAGAGCCACCACTCACCCTCTGTAGTGTCCGGACTGTGGTGCGTATGGAGATCCGGGACTCTGTTCTCGAGCCCCTACGCCAGCTTGAGGCACAGGTGACACAACTTACGGGCATGCCTGTTGCCCAGCCTACACAGCCCCCAGCACAGCCCCGTCCTAGTGAAGGAACAGTGGCAACTGCCTATGGGTGGGGATATCAGTTCCACTGTTGCCATCTGTGGGCTCTTGGGCTCTGGATATCCAAACCTCCATCCCCGTCAATTGTGTAACCCCCCACACGTGTCATACACCGCTCCTGTATGTGTCTTGTTTGTCTTGTCTGTTTGCCTACCCAACCTACCTCCCCAGCTATACCTGAAAAAAAAAAAGGGGCACTCTGTACCCACAAAAAAAGTATGCCCCATACATAGCTGCCCATTCCGCACACATGTCTGCTGGACATGGAAACTATCAATTACAATTGGCTGTACAACAAGTATTATTGTTGTCATAACACCTCTCTCAGGGGTGGAAGGTTTCAAATGTCACACCAAATTACATACATATGCACAACTGTTGCTGATGAAGAAATGGGCAGATATGGGCCTTACTTACATCCCTCCTGCAAATCCCAAGCTTGTTTCCCTACTGTCTTACCCTCTTTGTGACCCCTTTTTCACCACTTTCCTGTCTCCCCATTTTCATTTCTTTCAAAGAAAATAGTGTGGGTGTGCGCCAGAGTAAGCACTGTTAAGCGGTTGTAAGCGGGTGTGCGCATGTGTGCGCGGAGCTAAATGCCAGTGCGCATGCGTGAGCTCCACGCAAACCAGCGCTAACCTGGTTACAACTGCTTAAAAGTGCCTTAGTCACTTTGATTGACAGGTTCTGTAGTCAGTTCAAAAGCAAAATAAAATCCCACTGTCAGTCCCGAACCCAGGACCTTGGAAACAGTAGTCTGTATGACCTACCACTAAGCCATGACTCTTATACAAGAACATTGTGCTAAAATAAATATAACATGTAATAGTAGGGATGAATGTAAAGGGAATATAGGATGTGTAGTACACAAAGCATGTCATTTAGAATTACTGTCAAAACTACTGGATTCCCATAATAGTAGTGTGTGAACAGAAACAGCCACGCTAGTTGGTAGCTTGTAGGTAATAATGTCAGTTAATGTACATATATAAATGTATGTATATTTACATATATATATATATATATATATATATATATATATATATATATATATATAGTTGTAGGTGTCAGTGTGCATACACACTTACTACAGGGAACAGGAGAGAGGAATGGAGAAATGTGAATCTACAACACAGCCTGAATGATGAGAGAGATACTAACTTTTACACTCACAGAACAGTGTCCACAGCATACCAGCATGGTCCCCGCCCTTACAATCTGAAAGGGCAATGCCTATCTCACATACCCTTTTATAGCACTGTCCTGAAATCACAGTGAGAACTGCAATCAGTACACAACTGGCTGCATGCAATTAGCAAATGCTGGCTTATAATTGGTGCAGAGGCCATCACATGGACCTATGCAGATACCTACAAAAGCATCCTGTAGTAACACTCCACACATGCAATACATTCATTGCACTGTCTGGAAGCAGACAGAGGGAGAGAGACAGACCGAGACAGAGAGAAAAAAAAAAAAACACACGCTACACACTGTGACTCTAAGCTGTCAGCAGTGACAGTAGCAGCAGGAAGCAGAAGCAGTGGTAATGCAACCAGCTGCGACAAACACAGGTAATGCAAAGTAGCAAGTTAATAGTCTGCATACTGTGAACCCTCCAAATGTGTCATAGGTCTGTATCTATAGGTATGTCCATGTGATATGTTGTGTGTACGTAGTTCCACCAAAAGGGATGACTATACATTACATGTCAATCAGTGTTAGGCCATGATCCTGGCAGCAATTGTCTGTGCGTTGCCCTCAGCAATGGCTGTAGTGACTGTTTTGAAAGGTCAGCCAGGTTCAAAAGGCAGGATCAGCCCATCACAAAGGCAAACTGGCTGGGAACAGGTGTCTGCAGGTACCCGATATCACTGCATATGCATCCCATACTGAATAATTCCATAGCTTAGCAGACCAGGCCGGTTATGCATATGATGTGGTAGTTCCCAGGGTCAGTAGAGGTGCCTCCTTAGTGGTGTGGGACCACTGTTGTTGTACGCCAGTGTCCAGGTACATATCCTGTAGTACGGCCAAGATTAATTATCAGTCTTATATGCGGTTGTATGTCCTCTTGGAGTGCATGTAGCACACATCCAGGGATACCATCAGGTCACAGTGATGCTGTGTGTTCTGCTTTGCTGAGGGCGGCCCTCACCTGGACATGTGAGATGATAGGGAGGTTACATACAGCTGTGATAAGTACTTCAACTGGTGGGGGAGAAGGAGGGGGGATACGTGCACCGAACCTGTCTGCAAGAATTTTGCCAATATCTGTGTGTTTGGTGAATGTTAAGTAGGTGTGTATTAACGCAGAGCATATCTGAGGCATTTGGTCCATATGTGTAACATAACTGAAGAAGGCCTTGTGGTTATCCATAGTGTTTGTGGCCATTTCCCTCCCAGAGTAGGCCGTGGCCATTGTTATGAGAGACCGTAGCATAGTACCAGTATTGACCACAGATGCCTTCCCTTAATGTGAATCTGCTCTGTCCTGCAGTAGCCTCCTGCTATTGTTATACAATCTGCCTCTGACTAGGGTCCACCGGACAGGATGCCTAACCTTTGTGCATAGGGTCTGGGTTAGAAATGTGTGTGCAAGTTCCATGCAATCTGTGGGATGTCTGTGCTAAGCATTTGCAAAGGGGTCAGCAGTGTGGGTTGTGGCTTCCAATGGCCCAGTGTGCTGCATGGATACCATCTCAGTACTAACAAGTGAATAACTGTCTAATCACATACATATCAAAGTAGTCTACTGTGCTGGTGGTGGTGGTGGGATATGTATATCCAGGCCGAGTAACTTGTGTCCACATCACACTAGTGGATGACGTCCCACATACAGTACCTTGGGACGAACCCCCAGAGTGAGGTTGTGCATTGGACCTGTCAGTGTGTGCTGACCGATGGGGCATGCTACTATGTTGTGTGGAATGTGGCAGGTATTGCTGCACAGGTGTTGGCTGAGCACTGATATCTGGCCATGTACTTGTGTATCCACCATGAGACACACACATGCAACATATGGGAGTAGTAGTATATCACTACACATGAGTATCATGTAAAGTATGTGTGCCATATATTGCTGACATAGTCTGCTGATATCCTGTTTGTGTTCTCTTCCAGGGAGATGGCGTGTCAGCGTAATCCCACCTACTCTGCAGCAGAAGATGAGGAGATACACCAGAGCCTGGTGCGGGAGTATGACATACTGTTTTCCCGCACCAGTCAGAATCAGCAGGAGAGGGCTGCACTGTGGCAAGACCTTGTCCGTATGGTAAATGACATTGGCACACATAATAGGACATATGAGCAGGTACGACATCACTGCAGTGATTTAATCAGAAATGTCCATCAGCGTGCGTCGGATATCCACAGGCAACAGGTTGCCACAGGAGGTGGGGTGGCCAGACATCCCCCCCTCACCAGACTGGAGGGGCTACTCCTAAGTGTTGTGGCTCCAGCCCCGGAACAGCAACAGCAATACACCTGCATCATGATGGAGGCTGGATCCACACAGCAGCACGACATGGAGCATGCAGGTAATATGTCATATGTACACTTGACTGTTCTGTACACTGTTAGTTTATGCATGTGTAAGGTGTGTCCGTGGTATGTAGCTGTCATCATAGTATGTAATTGTGCATGTGTGATATTGGTAATATCAGCAGCTGATGTGTGAAAGGCAACTGGTGTACTACTGCACTGTATCATATGCAGGATCAATGGCACAGTTGTGCCCACTGACATTAATCTCATCATTTCTGCAGGTCCCTCCGGGGTTACAGCAAGGCAGGCCATCCATGCTGGTGAGTGTGTTTAACAATACCTATAATAGTCCTGATAGTACTAGTAACACTAGTGTAACTCAGTAGTGCTCTGTGTGTATACTGCGGGGTGTGCATGTGTGCAGGTGTGCCTGTGCCCATGTGGGCATGTGTGCATGTGTGCAGGTGTGCCTGTGTCCACGTGTGCATGTGCGCATGTGTGCCTGTGTCCACGTGTGCATGTGTGTATGTGTGCATGTGTCCACGTGTGCATGTGTGCATGTGTGCATGTGTGCATGTGTCCATGTGTCCATGTGTGCATGTGTCCACGTGTGCATGTGTGCATGTGTCCATGTGTGCATGTGTCCACATGTGCATGTCTGCATGTGTGCATGTGTGCCTGTGTGTATGTGTGCATGTGTGCATGCGTGCCTGTGTGCATTTGTCCACATGTGCATGTCTGCATGTGTGCATGTGTGCCTGTGTCCATGTGTGCATGTGTGCATGTGTCCATGTGTGCATGTGTGCATGTGTGCATAAGTGCATCACTGGTAACAATGTGTGGACACTGTAAACTGTGTTTCCTGTCTTCCTCCCACAGGTTCTGGTGCTGCTCTGGTGTCCTGCAGCAGGGAACCTGAATCTGGTGCCACAGGTACTGGTAATGATGATATATGTGTAATGGTACAGGAAGGTGTGTCAGGGTCCGCCATTGGTCAGCCAATTGACAGTACACAGCTGTCAACCCCATCATTGCGCACAGTCATCCTGCCAGTACATCCTTTGTCACCATTGTCCCTAGGTGATGGACAGGATACAGTGGGCATTGACCAGGGTAATGTGGTACCTGTGGCACATGCTTCCCCACACAGCAGCCATGGGCAGGGTCCTGCGATGGTACCACACAGACAGTTGCCCATGGGTTCTCGTGGGAGCATCCGTGGGCGTACTGCCTCTGGCAGACATGCCCAAAGAGGTCTGTCAACCTCAGCTATGTTTCGGGCTGTCATGCAGGCACAGTCGCGTATGGAAAGGTACACCAGACAGGGTCTGAGGGAGCTGAGAGCATGTCGCACAGCCATGACTGACAGTATGCGTGACATCGCGGATGCTATCCGTAATTTCACCGATGTCATAGACAGATGTTGTGGGGACATATTACAGCAGTTCCACAACCAAATGTCTATGAGCCAGGGCAATGGTGGACATTTGCAGCATCGATGTGGCCGTATGCCAGCAACAGCAGCAGTTGGCGCGGATGACAACAGGCCTGCACACGCCCACATAGTGCCAGCAGCAGCCCCAGCAATGCTGGGTCTGTGCTGTCATTGGAACGCCCCAGGAGACCATGTGCACGTGGCTCTGGACAGTCCCAACAGGGACCTGTGTCCAGTCAACACACTCCCGCTTCTGATGACAGTACCCAGTCTGGCTTACTACTGGATACAGTCTGTAGCACCCCTGCCAGGCACAGGTACCGTGTCCGTGCCCACAGACACTGATCTGTATGACCTGCCAGATGCAGTCTGTGGCTGTCCACAAACCCCTGTATATGGCAGCCATGAGGTGGAACTGTGTGCTTGCATACACACATGCAAAATGTTAACACCTAGTGTGACCACATACACACACACACTGCACCAACAGTGCCCCACCCTGTACTGCTGCCCCTCAGCAACACACATACACACACATGTCAATTGGTGGTATCAGTGGCAGACTCAGGCATACCTAATTCACACCCTGTGCATATGATGACACTGTGCCACCTCCTGCAATCTCCAACACTCCAACATCATTGCGGGAACAGGTAAACACATTGCTGATGCACAGGGTGACTACATAGAAGTGTATTAGTAGTATCATGTTGGTAACAGTACAGTGTGCTGATATGACTGTGTGTATATCCCAGCATGCCTGATGCAGTAACCGTATGAATGTCCTGAATTGTCATCTGCACCCATAGTACGTACCAAAGTGTAACAGCTGCACATAATTGCATGCCGGTGGTAAGGATGTCAACAGATAGACGCATACATGGGTAGCACAGGGGGGAAGCTAACGCAAGTAGTGATATGCAATGGTGGACATGTACAGTAATGGTGTCAAGTTGCCCACAACGACTATGCAATGTGGATGTTTGCGCATGTTGATATGTGTGCATTACCAATGTAATCCAAATCACAATTAACTATGACATAATATCAGTTCTACCATGGGCATCTGCGCTGTGTATTCCTGGGTATATGTTGATAGTGCCTACATATTTGCATTGTTACTTACTGTTAGTGTTACACCTTCTTTGTTGTACAATGAACTACTTCCAGCCCTGCTTACTGTAGCTTTGTTTGCATGCATGTTCACTTGGGATTCCCTGGAACACTGCTTACACCTGCAATGCAGAGTTACAGTGCTTCTGTGGACTCCTAGTGACATCTGCATAGCGTACGATATGTATGTCAAGTTTACACATGACAGAACGTCACTGTTCATCCTATTCACATATACGTTGCCTTTGACACATTGCACATGTCTTACCTGGCATTTACCCACGTGTGCAGTCATATATGCCAGTGCTATGAAACAGTAGCAGTACACCCACACATACACACCTTCAGTATGTTGTTCCCCATTGGCCCTATGTGTTGGTACCCACCATGGCAATCACACTACTAGGGTAGCATGTGCAAAGGTAACCTGTGAATCACCTCTATGGTCCAGTTGTGGTTTATGTGAGTCATGTGGCAATGTCACAGCTGCCATATGTATGCAGTCAGCCATCACCCTTGGCCAGGAACGTTCAACACATGTGTGGGATGCCACCACATAGCCAGTCTGGGGACTGAGCCCTCTGAACCCAGTAATGCCATACCCTGTCAGGTGACATGTCATATTACAGTGACTACAATACAAGGCAGACATAGACATGCACTGACAGCATGCTGAACACACTGGGGCATACGTGGAGACTCAGAATAGCATCCTGCCTGAGCATCACACACCTCCGCAGCTGGCACACAGGCATATGTTCAGTCGGAACAGAGCACATGCCACACATGGCACACACATCCCGTGTGCCACACACACACAGCCTGTAGGGCTACACAACAAACCTGCTACAGATGTGTCAGGTACCTGTCTTGGGTGCTGCACTGGGGTCCCGCTCAACAGGCTGTATCTGGTGAAGGTCACAGTGATATGCCTCAGGGGCACTATGGTCCACCATAGAACACATGCATACAGGTCAGTCAGAGGCATGGACACATATGACTCACTCATTGACCATGCCACTATGGCTGACCTGAGACATACCTCCCTGGACTACATGATAGGCAACATAGAATGGATCTCTCAGCATGTGGCATGGGCCAGTATGAGCCTGATCTTGGTTGCCAACATACCCTCACTGGGTATGCTACCACTATATGTAGGAAGGGTGTTGTATGTCTACATTCTGCTCAGCCTCCAATGTCATTCATGGGGTATCCGCTGGCTGTCAATGTGTGCTTACATGCTAGGGAAGCCACAATGATGTGCAAGGGTCATCTTGCATGTGACACTCATGGCCCGATGTATATTGGCGAAGCTCCTTGATACACACATACTGCCTTATGCTGCAAGACACGGATTACATAGCCACCTCCGCGGGTATCACACAGGTTAGGACACTAACAGTGCTGCTACACAACACCAGCAGTGTACACCGCAAGATGCATGCACTGGACACTGTCCTCAGCACGGTGAACTGCAATGTCGGTGCAGTACCAGAGTCCTGATTCATGGCTCACAGGTGTAACCCATCACTGACAGGTTATGCCTCATACCATGCCTGTCGTCCCCTACACATGTAACACACATGGACAGGGGGGTGGTATCCCAAGGCACCACAGATACACACACCTCCAAGTTGTTGGCACAGCACAAAGCATCAGGGCCTAATCATGTGCAGCTAACAGTGTGTTGGACTGCCATCTGGTTCATAGCCTGGCACACACAACCCTCCCATACACAGGAAAACCACCTATCCTCCATAACAACACTGGCAATATGACAGTCTCAAGAACTGTCTTTATATGGCTGGACTGCATCCAGCCAAACATTGTGCATGAGCATTACTGTAGCTACAACACACTAGTTGAAGGGTTCACACCATGTGGTCACTGAATTGCAGTGGAATGACATGTTACCACTCCCACAACAGGTGGGAACATGCAGCACCTGTACATCGACTACATGTAGACTATATGGCCCAGACCAGATGTGTATCCCCTGCTGTAGGTATTTTACCATATACACCCACACTGTATAGACACATACCGCGTGCAGCCCCTGCACAGTAAGACACAGTCATATTGGTATACATTGCAAATACCATTTATCCACTCGAGGCATGTGTCAGACATGGTAACTACTGCAGGTCACAGGTATTTATGTGTATGTGTCACACACATACATCATGTGTGCAATGCCATTGCTGGTTTAGGCAATGGCATGCATTGTTATGCACAAAGACCCACACAAGGTCATAATGTGTGACACAACCACACGTGACAGTTGTGGGTTACCAAAACATACCTATCTGTACTCTGACAATGGTAATAGACCCAGTAGCAGAGCGCACTATTGGCATTACTGGCCAACTAGCCCTGTTTGGCTGTGCTGATAGTGTGGTGACATCCTCTGTGTTTACTGGGGGAATATGCAGCATCTGGTGTATTGTAGTATTTGCCAAAAGGATCTGTTCTTTCACACTTGCATTTACACACACCCTACTACCCCCACTTGCCATTTGCAGGATTCATACCCCTACCTAATTAAATCACGACACGTGAAAGAGACGCATTAGCAAAGCGCACTATTCTGATTACTAGATGGTTCCTCTTCTCTGGCTGTACTTATAGGGCGCTGACATCATCAGTATTTTGAAAGGGTAATGTGCATCAGGTAGTGTGATCTCCTGATTGCCAAAACTAACATGTTTTTCATACAGAAATGCACACACACAAACTCCCCACATCCAAACACACACACACACACTTGCAGGTTTCAAACCCCTACCTAAATATGTTATGGCACTTGAGAGTGACACTGTAGCAGGTTGCGCTTTTCTGATTACTGGCAGATGTCTCTTCTCCAGCTGTATGTATAGGGTGCTGTCATCATCACTGTTTGGAAAGGGTAATGTGCATCATGTAGTGTGATCTCCTGATTTCAAAAAAGCACATGTTTTTCATACAGAATTGCACACACACAGAGTCCCCACATCCAAACACACACACATGCCATTTACAAGTTTCAAACTCCTACCTAACTATATTCTGACACTCGAGAGAGACGCATTAGCAGAGTGTGCTATTTGAATTACTGGGAGGTTTCCCTTCTCCTGCTGTACTTATAGGGTGCTGACATCATCAGTGTTTAGAAAGGGGAATGTGCATCCTGTAGTGTGTTCTCCTAGTTGCCAAAAGGGATATTTATTTCATACAGTCTTGAAAACACACTAATCCCCTCCACACACACTGAGCGTTTACAGGATTCAAGCCCCTACTTAACTATGCTATGACACTGGAGACGGATGCACTAGCAGAGTGCACTATTCGCATTACTGGGAAGTTTCCCTTCTCCTGCTGTACTTATAGGGTGCTGACATCATCAGTGTTTAGAAAGGGGAATGTGCATCCTGTAGTGTGTTCTCCTAGTTGCCAAAAGGGATATTTCTTTCATACAGTCTTGAACACACACTAACCCCCTCCACACACACTGAGCATTTACACGATTCAAACCCCTACCTAACTATGTTATGACACTCAAGACGGACGCATTAGCAGAGCACACTATTCGCATTACTGAGAGGTTTTCCTTCTCCTGCTGTACTTATATGGTGCTGACATCATCAGTGTTTAGAAAGGGGAATGTGCATCCTGTTGTGTGTTCTCCTAGTTGCCAAAAGGGATATTTCTTTCATACAGATTGCACACACACTAACCCCCTCCACACACACTGAGCATTTGCAGGATTCAAACCCCTACTTAATTATGTTTTGACACTCGAGACAGATGCATTAGCGGATCTCGCTATTCGCATTACTGGGAAGTTTCCCTTCTCCTGCTGTACTTATAGGGTGCTGACATCAGTGTTTAGAAAGGGGAATGTGCATCCTGTAGTGTGTTTTCCCAGTTGCCAAAAGGGACATTTCCCTCTCACAGCCTTTCACACACACAAACCCCACTCACACAGAGCATTGGCAGGATTCAAACCCCTACCTAACTATATTATGACACTTGAGGAGGACGCATTAGCAGAGCGCACTATCCGAATTACTGGGCATCTGCTTTGCACCTGCAGTATTTATAGGGTGCTGACATCTTTATTTCTACAGAGGTATGTACATGCAGTACTACCTGTCAGGTGGGGGATAGCATATATATGCATTTGCAGCCACCTACGTCAGGGTCAGATATGCACATCGCGCTGGCAGGTTATGCTCTATACCATGCTTTGTGACCACAGGACCTGTAACACACAACACAACCAGTCCAGAACACCACACCCACATCCAGGACACACACTTAGCTTCCCTGGGAACAGTGCCGGGATATGCAGGTGTTCACATACACCATTCCAGTTGTTAACATCAGGTGCAGGCATATTGTGTGTGAGAACTACTCAGGCCTCTACCACTTTACCCTACAGCCACTACAATTTGTGGGTCCATGTGCTATGGCAGAACCACACACCACAGCCACATGGGGGAATACATATTGCACCTGTCCATCTGCAACGTGGGTACTCACTGTTCCACACCAGAGGTAGACCACCATTGTTGATATCTGACCATACCCACCTTTCCCTGGACATCCATATCCCATCTCCACCCCCAGGCAAAGTTGTCACTGCACACAAACTGTATTTAGCACAAACAGACTCTACACTTGTGAAGACTGGGGTGGACAACTTCAGAGGACCCATGCTGGGGGACTATACTGGTCACTCAGCATAATCCTTGACAATTGCATTCTATGAGCATGTGTATGGTTTGCATTGATCATGCTATCCCACATATACCCATGACTGCTCCACAACAAGACACCTGTCAGGTGTACACCAGCCATATATGAGCCGTACAACAGACAGAGTGAGCTAATACATTGCAGAGCTGTAGCCCACAGAGGGAGGACATCTGTGAACAGTTCCGGCATGGCACTTCATTCACACATAATCATTACAACACAGTGTTGAAGTGGAATTGTCCAGAGAATGCAGATAGGGCTCCCCTCAGTCTGTTATTGACGGACACTTACTGTCAGAGATCCTCAGCAACCCTCTTCCAGCACACACCGACAACATGGCTGTGGCTTAGCACATTCAATCCCTGGGACCTCCACGGTGCCCCTGCTTGACAGAGGCACAGCTCACTAGCCTCACATGTTGCCTTCTGTGACCTACTTTACAGTGGCACAGTAGCCTACTGTACTGGGGATGCAGATGCCAAGCACACTATGGCTGAGCTGTCATTCCCTAGGGCAACAAGCCTAGTATTGACCTCTACACCCATATGTTCAATTGTCGAATGCACAATATTTGTTGTGCTGTTCTACTGTTTGCAGGTCTTTATTGCCATAGCATTCCCTGTTCCTATGACCAACTTGTGTATCTGTGGAAGATGTTTGCATATGACGGCGATCCACTATATCACTTATGTCTCTGTAGTCATTTACTGTGTGCATTGGGCAGATTGCTGTGTTGTGGTTGGTTCCTGGACTGATACGTACAAATACCAGATATGTGTGGCCAACTGCTAAACGGAGATATGGCCTAAGTGTGTGAGCATGCCCAGTTCAGCCTTTCCATGGCATGTTGTCTGACATATGCCTCATTTCTCAAAGTGTGCGAGCATGCCCAGTGTGAGATTTCCATATGCTGCACTCTGAAGTCCACCACATATTTGGGTGTGTGTGAACTTCAACAATATCTCACGTTTATGGTTGTGTGTTGGGTGTCATGTTGTGTACTAACTGGCCAACTGCTTCGTGTCTGCCACAACAGGGATTATACTGTGCCTGCAGGGATTGCATGGGATACTTTGCAGACAGTTCTCAACATACTTTCATAATGACCTAACACTGTAGTACCGTATAGTGTACTGGTTCAGTACTTTCACTGTGGTGGACAGTATCCTGGGCTTTAGTCCTATGACTGCTTGACATCTTCATAGTGAGCACAACAGACTGTGTAGGGGCCAGTTGTGCACATATGACCATGTTGCATTATGTTCAGATATGGACTACCTACACCAGGCCAACCAACATTGGTAGTGTATTCCACAACATGGGTGGACATTGGCAAACACTAGCGATGTTCCCTAGGCCATTTCTGATGCTAGTCACAGGGTGTGTTTGTCCTGCGACACACATTGTAACTGGAGTTTGCCATGACATATGTCATGGTTAGTATACTGTGCCTCCGTCTACCTCTGACATAACAGTGATACCCAGGGTTAGCCTACTATCTCCCATCCACTCATCAGGATTCCTCTTGAGGGGTGTCGATAAGTGACTCTCTGGCTGACCTGTACCAGGAGTTTACTGAAGAGTGGGGGTGCCTTCTGTGTTATGGATCATTCTGTACAGCTTGTCCTATGTATGTCAGTGCTGGGGTTCAGGTCTCTCATGTGCATAGCTCACTGCCATTCAGAATTTACAAGGTGCAGCATGTTCATTGATTCCAGGTTGGACATGGCTTCATACATCAGGCACAGCTTGCCTGTAGCTGGGCAGTATGGCAGTGTGTGGGGCTGCAGTTTGTTTACTCAGGCAACACATGGCATCTGTTCATGCTCTTTGCTACTCCTGGTGGGGTACTGTTGTGGACTTTACAGCTGATGGAGGTGTCTGCTGAGGTATATCCCACAGGGGCTATTGTAGTCAATTGTGATGCTGATGGAGGATGACTGCAGAGCCACAGTGACATCCCCTTATCTACATCTGCCAACCTTCATGTTTGGGTGGGTATATAGTATATGTTTCTGCGAACACTACAGCCACATGTTTGTCCAGTGCAGGATATCTATCACCTTTTGTACCCAGGTCTCACATTACATGTTAGGTACGTCATGGGTTAACACCTGTGTGGTAATTTGTGGGCACTTACTGTATATCCACGGTGGTTGTCTATACACAGTTCTGCAATTAGCTTGCTGACATGGCTATGGCTCCAGTTGTCTGTTTGTAGGTGGCCCTTTTGTGGGTTGCTTGTGTCAGCTGGGGGTCGGATATGGTGGGCTGTTTGTACTCCTCTGCATACATGTTCAGTCACAGTCCTTCCATGTTGGCCTATACCTATGGGACATATATACAGAACGGGGGGGGGCCAGGACCAGGCCTTCTGGGATGCCACTCATATCTGCTTTGTAGTCTGACATGGATGCGGCATGTCTGACCATGTCAGTTCTGTCCTTGGTCTGGTTTGCAACCCCTCTACTGACATAGGGATATATATTTAAGCTGGTGAACATATCCATACTGAACTCATACGGTATTGTCTAGAAGCATGTCCACAGTCCAGCTACGCTATGTGGACCACATTGCCCTCATCAATGACCGTAATGACTGCTTCAAATGGGTCAAACATGTTTAGGGGCAGGATCTGCAGTTACGACAGCCACACTGTGTAGGGTGCAGTATCAGTAGATCCACAATAGCCTTCTGTCTGCGGTACATACTGATCCTTTCCATAGCTGTGCAGACCAAGCTTGTCAGGATCCTGGGGTGGTAGTTTGCAGTATCCATTCAGGCAACACCTTTGTTGTGAAGGACCACTGTTGTTGTACACTGCTCTTTGGGTACATATCCTGTGGTAAGGCTGACATTGGGCAGTAGTGTGATTTGGCATTCCATTATTCTTGGAGTCCATGTTGGCCTCAGCCCAGAACACCATCACATACCTTTGCTGCTGTGTGTTTTGCTTTGCAGATGATGGCTGTTACCTCAGCATCTGCAATGTCAGGGGACCAGCAGTCTGCTGGGATAGATATTTTGCACTCTGGGGGTGTTTGCACTGCACCTGTCAGGTTGTATGTTAGCAATATGTGTGTGTGTTTGGTATGTTGTTTGTAATATCTGTGTGATTCGGAGCATATCTGTGGATGCCCATCATGGTTCCTACCATCAGTTAGGTAAGCCTTGTGATTATCCTTAGTGTCCTGTACATTTTGTATCTTCATAGGTTCATGGGTTCATACTAGGCTATCCACCCTAGGGCATTAGTAAGCCTAGCCAGAGTGTGTGTGTCTTTCACCACCCCTTGCTATTATGTTTCTATTATGGCCATTTATGAATTTCTTTACTGTGCCTCTGTCTGGTCGTGACACAGTGAAGACCCCCAGTATACATGTACAATCATCCATCCACTTGGCAATATTCCTGTTGAGGGGTGTCAGTGAGGGGCTCTGCCTAACATGGATTGGGATCCTGTTTCTGGGTGTGGGGAGCCTCTGGGTTATGTAGCACATATTATTTCATTATGTGTTGAGGCTGACATCTGTCACTCTCACAGCTCCAATGGCTTTGATTTCCTGTGGTGGAGCATGTCCATTACTCCTATGCTGGACATGGCCTTGTACAACAGACATACAATGCCTCTGTGTAGGCAGTCTGTGACTGCATTCAGCTGAGGTGTCTACAGCCAGGCAGCATATGACATATATTTCACACCCTTTATCCTCTTGGTGGGGTAACTATGAGGTCTTCCGAACTGCTGCAGGTGTCACGTACGGTACATCCCATATGAGTCATTGTACTAGATTATGGGTCTGATAAGGGAACAGTACAGTGGCACAGTGACCTCTGTTGATGTAGATGTGAATCATTTCATTATACTGTGTCCAATATCGACAATCTTCCTAGCCACATTGGCATTGTGAGTGTCACATGACAGATTACTGTCGACTTGTGTCCCTAGGTCCGTGATTACTCCTTGCATACATAATGGTTTGCCACCTATGTGGTAATTTGTGTGTACCTTGTCTGGTATTTGGTGGGACATTCATACTGTCCAGTGTCTTCAGGATGTCTGGGTGGAGTTCTTGTGTGTGAGAGTGTGGTCTGTCACATGCTACAGACTGTACAGCAGTTTGGACTACACTTAGGTGCACATGGGTGGTCTCCGCTGCTTTGTGCATTGTCAGTTACCTGGCCATATGGGTGTCTGTGCTGCATATGGATACTCCCCCTCCTTTGATGTTTTGGTGCAGGTGTTGGGGCCATAACACATGATATGTGGTATAACCTAGTAGTGCTGGTGTGCTATCACTAGGCTTGCAGCAGGCTTCTGTCACTGCACAGACATCGATGTTCTCCATAATGGGAAGTGCCTCAGGGGCATGCATATTGCAGTTTACACATCTGGCATTGGTCAGCATTACCCTTATGTTTCCTACCACTTATGTTTTCTAGGGTGGTGGGTAGTCTTTTTGGCCTTGCCTACATACGGCTCTATGGAGGTGGCAAAGGCCTTATCCAGTATCCAGACACACAGGGGTAACAGGTGCAAGCCATCCCTGGAACAGCAGCATGGCTTGTCATGCTTGACATCTCAAGCAGACAGACATTAAACCCTCTTGGACTGACAGCTGTAACTGTGCCAGCTGTTAAACATGATCATTCTGTGTTTGTACTGTGGCATCATTCTTGGTGAGGGTTGGATGCTGCACACAGCCAGTATCATACCGGCCTGGGGTACATACTCAGAGGGATCATCCATGTCTCTTTGCCAAGGCCAGGGCATACTGGGCACGCCTCTTTCTGCCTACTGGGGCAGGCTCAGGTTGTTCCTCCTCCGAGTCACGCTCTGCCTGTGATGGCCTTGGCAATGGTGGGGGGCTGTTTGGCCCAGCCCTATGCTGGTCCTGCTGCAGCTGTTTTCGCAAGATCATATTATGTAGCATAGCACATACCATGACAATTTGGGTACATATAGTTGGTGTGTACTGCAAGGCTCCACCAGATGTGTCCAGACAATGGAACCGTGACTTGAGCAGCCCAAACACACACTCTATTACATTATGTGTTTGTGCATGTGCCTCATTATGGCGTTCCTGTTCAGGTGTGTGTGCATTTCTGATGGGTGTCATCAGCCACGGCTCCAGTGCATAACCTGCATCCCCCACTAGGTGTCCATGTGGGATGTCCCCATTGGCAAATGTCTGGTACAGCTGCGTCAAATGCCAGATGTGGGAATCGTGGTAACTCCCAGGGCAGCCAGCTCACACATTCATTGTTATGCCCTGGGCATCACACACAACCTGGCAGTTGATGGAGGGGAAGCCCTTGCGGTTAATGTAGGCCCTACCCCACTCACCGGCTGGTGCTTTGATGTGTATGTGCATGCAGTCTATTGCACCCACTACCTCAGGGTATTCTGCTATTTGCTGGAAGAGACGCATATTGCTGGCCAATACCTCATGGGCAATGGGGGAAATATACATGATCACCGACATGTGCTGACATGGCATCCAGGAACTGGTGCAGTACCCTGGAGGCTGATGCCTGTGATATCCCCATCATATTGCCAGTTGGTCTCTGGAAGGTACCTGTTGCTAGTATTCTTAGGCCAACACATACCTTGGTTTCCACTGGGATGGGTTCCCCTCTGTTGGTTCTATGTGTGAGGCGTGGCCTGCACAGCTCAACAATTTGCTGCAGGAGCTCTCTGTCCACTCTATAGCGCTCTACTATCTCCAGATCATGTAACCCATGGTAGGTGACCCTGGGCCTGTACACTCTTCTCTGTCTCCTCACTGTGGGTTGTCTGGCACCATCTGCATTGTCACCACCCTCAGCAAGTCGCCTATGTCTCATTATGACAGCTATGGCAGCCCCTAACATTTCTGCTCTGAGTGAAGCTTTTTCAGTTTTCACTTCTATTAGCTTACTCCTGTCTTGCAGTGTCTCTTCAGAGAAACATCCTGCACTACTGTTTGCAGAGTTTTAAGTGCTGGGCTGGGCTACTATTCTGCCTGTGTAATTGCCTGCTTCTAATTGTTTTCACCTGCTAGCTTCAGCAGTTATCCCTGCTAGCTTCCTATTAATTCTGTTGCTTCCTTTTTCCTTTCTGTTTCCTCAGGGGGGAACAGCGTGCATACTAGCAGAAACATGCTCACAGTGGCTTACACGCGCGCACACGTGCTTACACGGTTAAGAATCTACTTATTTGGGTTAAAACGCACGCACACCCGCGTAAACACTGCTACACGTCTGCCAACAGCCTCCAACATGCTCAGTCTGCCCTACATGCACGCACATCAGCGCAAACAGTGTTAAACATCTCCCAACATGCTCCCACATGCTCAGTCTGCCTTACACGCGCGCACACTGCCCTACACGCGCTTCATGGCGCGCACATGTGTGCATGCATGCCCAGCAAGAAACTTTGGTATAAGTAACAGTGTACACCTTCCATTTCTTGACTTTCCCTGACTTATCTAGTGGCACACCTCTTTCCATGATGTGTGTCTGTCATCTGTCATGTTACACTGACCTCCAATGAACTGCATTTCTTTCTACCATTCCCCCCTGTGATGTCACCTATCTTCTACTCTATTCCTCCCCCTTATGTATCTCTTACACTACTCAGACTGTGCTCATTTGCTATGTGACTGTGAGATGCAGTATCCTAACCCACATTTACATGAGATTGCCTACTAATGCTTAGTTACATGTCTTAGACTCAGCTTCCCCCCTTAGCAACCACTACACGGTGGCCATGTTGTTTTTGGTCTGCTGGTCCCTGCATTGTCATTCCATGTATTGCATGAAACCCACATTTGTGGGTTTATAACCTTCTTTTTTATGGTTTTATACAGCGCAGCCCATTTGCACGGCGCTGCGCTGGGTTTAAACATCGGCGATCACCGAAAAAAAATTATATTTTTAATATTTTTCCTTCGGGTTACCTTGCCAATGGCCACATATTTGGCCATTGGCATGCTGCCTCAGACATATGCACCCTTTATTTGGAGCTGACATGGCTCCGTTGTGGAATTTGCAGAAACATACTCAGTTGTCAACTGAGTACATTTCTGCAGCTAATGTGTTTAAGCACTTGGGCTTTCAAGCCAGTTATTTTACATTAAGAGGGTTCGTGGTCTGCACTCTTGTGGGAGGAGAGGCTGGACTCTGTCCTTCTGAGCTGGGAATTTCTGGTTAAAGGCTTATAGTGCATGCATATCTGTACTGTTTCTTACTGAAGTTGGTGCGCCTTGTTTGCTGTGGCATAGACTGGATTCGGGCCTGCTGGATCTAGCTTTGTTTGTGTAACTTGAGCACTAATCCAGACATTCTCTGAAGTATTCAATGGTATTTATTACTGCTTGGTTGTAACTTGATTAAAGTGTAGCTATCATTCAAGTCTTTTGGATTAAGCACTTGGGCTTCAGACCAGTTGTTTTACATTAGGAAGGTTTGTGGCAAGCACCGTGGTGGCAGGACAGGTAGCTTTCATCCTTCTAAGTTGGGAACTGCTGATTGAGAGCCCAGTGTCCAAGTGTATTAGTTCTGGTTTAGGCACTTGGGCTTCAGGCCAGTTATTTTACATTAAGAAGGTTCGTGGTCTGCACTCTTGTGGGAGAAGAGGCTGGACTCTGCCCTTCTGAGCTGGGAATTTCTGGTTAAAGGTTTATAGTGCCTGAATATTTGAACTGTATCTTACTGAAATTGGTTCACCTTGTTTGCTCTAGCATAGACTAGATCCAGGCCTGCTGAATCTAGCTTTGTTTATATGCTTGTTGTTTGTTTGCTTGTTATTTCCCTAGAAGCTAATTCCACCTAATACGCAACTTCTCAGCGCTTCTGTGGATCACTAGTAATATCTGCATTGCTTACTGTACTTATTTCCTTGTTTCACTTGAAAGAAAGTTACTGTTTGTCGTTTTTGCATTTAGTTACTTGTAACACATTGCACTCAAGTTACCTGGCACTTGCTCACTAAAGCAATTATATAAGTCAGCACTAAAAATTAAAAGCACTACACCCTCACTCCCCACTGGCCCTTGTTTTCAATTAAGGATTTCCCAATATTATTCTAGCATGTCCAAAGGTCAGTTGTCAATCTCCTCTCCGGTCCAGCTGGTGAATCTGGGAATCTTGAGGCGATGTTATAACTGCCTCATGTACACAGACAACCCTCTCCTCCTCCCACATAACACAAATGCTTGCGAGAGATGCAGCTATTTAGCCAAACTGGAGGCTGAGCTCTCTCAACTCAGGACTGGAAAGACCAGACAGGAGGAGAAGGCAACTACACACACCACAAAACCAGCCTCACATAATGCTACCACTCCACTGAATCAAACACATAAACACACAAAGACATAGTCGGAGGCTCTGAGTAAATATTTACCTAAACAGCAGAGGCCTCCAAAGCAGACACCCAAACAACTGCTACCTCAAGACATCCCACAAGCAACACATAAACCACAAAAGCAGTGTGCAAAGCAGTCACAGCCCTTAAGGCCAAATACAACACCAAACATACTTGTCATAGGTGACTCCATAGTCAGACACACTGACGTCCCACTCACCAGGCTGAACAAGGAGAGGGTCACAGTAAGCTGCCTATCGGGCACTAGAATACGCCACATAACACAAGCACTCGGGTCACTCCACGGCAAGTACAAATATGACACAGTCATTGTCCATGCTGGTGTGAACGACCTGAGACGTACCTCCCTGGACTACATGAAAAGAGACATAGAGGAGCTCTCTGATTTTGTAGCCCAGGCAGGTATGACCCTAACCCTGAGCAGTATCCTTCCTTCACCAAGAATGATGCCACAATATAGAGACAAGATGATCAGCTTTAACAATTGGCTTAATGTCTGGTGTCATTCAAAGGGGATCCAGTGTCTGTCTGCCTGGGATGACATGCTTGACAAGCCATGCTGCTTCAAGGGACGGCTTGCACCTGTCACCCTGGGATTCCGGTATTGGCTAAGGCTCTTGCCACCCTATAGTGCCTTTTTTAGGCAAGGCTCAAATTCTAAACCTACCACCCTAGAAAACAAAAATGGGAAGAAACTGAGGGTAATGCTGCTCAATGCCAGAAGTCTAAATCTCAAAATGCATGCACTCGAGGCCCTTCTCAGTATGGAGAACATCGATGTCTGTACTGTAACTGAAACCTGGTTCAAGGCTCCTGAGAGCACCCCGGCACTATTAGGTTTTACCTCATATCATGCGTTCTGGCCCCAAAACCCGGACCACACCACAAAAGGAGGGGGTGTATCCATATTCATAAAGGATACCCACACCTCCAGGTTGGTGGCAGCGCACAAAGCTTCGGAAACCATCCAGGTGCAACTAACCATAGGCAAAACTGCTCTACAAATTGTAGCATGCTACAGGCCACCCTCTCAAACTCAGGAACCCCACACAGCCTTCCTGAAGACACTGGAGGGTATAAATGTATCTCCAAACACCATCATATTGGGTGACTTCAACTACCCGAATATAGACTGGGAACATTACTCAAGCCCTAACTTTCTAGCCCAACGGTTCCTGGAGTTCATAAATTCAAATGCCATGGAACAGCTAGTCACTGTTCCCACGAGAGGAGAAAATATACTAGATCTCATTGTCACAAACATGGGGACAAAATGCTCCACACGAAGTATATCCCTCATTGGTGAGATCTGATCATAAACTAATCTCACTGGAAATCCACATCCCGCCCCACCCCAAACAAAAAGACCATAGTGAAGAACTTCTCTAAAGCAAACTTCACACTACTCAAGACTGGTGTGGTATCCTTCAAGGCCCCTGAGCCAGAGGAAACCACAACCCAAGCTGCGGAAGCCCTTACAAATGCCTTCTATGAACACCTCCAGGACTGCATGGATCAGGCAATCCCAAATAAAACCAAGACTCTTTCCACAAAGGGCAAACGTCCAGTCTGGTGGACCCCAGCCATTAACAAACTTTACAATAAGAGGAGAAAGCTATTACATGATAGAACAAAATCCATAAAAGGAAGTCACCCCTGATCATTATTAGTAAAAAATACGAGCACTCATAAAATCAACTAAGGCCAATTTTGAGAGAAAAATTGCCATGGATTCAAAGGACAATCATAAGGCCTTTTTCAGCTATGTTAGGAACCTGGGTGGAAACTCCCAGATATGCTCAGAATTAGTCCAAAATGATACAAAAATCACTGAACCCACAGACATTGCCAACATACTGGCAGACAGGTTCAGTGCAAACTTCACCCCTCTCCCCTAAAGGAGAGATAACTATCCCAGCCGAGTGTAGCCTCCCGGACATCTCAAATGCGCAGGTGAAAGCTGCTCTCTAAAGCTAAAAACACAGCATCAATGGGACCGGATGGTGTCCCGGCTGTGTGCTACACGAGCTAAATGAGGAATTAAACCCGCACATAAGGCAGCTGTTTAATCTCAGCCTTACCACAGGATACGTGCCCAAGGAGTGGCGATGGCAACTGTGGTCCCACTCCACAAAGGCGCCTCACGGACCCTGGTAATTACCGCCCATAAGCTTAACAAGTCTAGTCTGCAAAGCTATGGAGAGGATCATAATGGAGCTCATAAACAAAGATATAGGGGACTTGCAGACATTGGACCCGACCCAGTTTGGCTTTGTCAAGGGAAGATCATGCCTTTTGAACTTGGTCGACTTCTTGAAACAGTCACCAAGGCCATTGATGAGGAAAGGCAGTCCATACAGCCTACCTTGACCTTGCAAGGCTTTCGACACAATACCCCACTCGGGTATTGTAGAAAAACTTACCAGCTTAAATGTAAACCCATATGTCACAAGATGGGTTGCAAACTGGCTTAAGGACAGAACCCACAGGGTTAGAGTTGCTGGCGCTGTGTCAGACTCCAAGCCGGTCACAAGTGGTGTCCCACAGGGCTCGGTCCTTGGCCCCTATTGTTTGGCATCTACTTCTCAGAAGTACAGGCCAACATGGGAGGACTTTGGCTGACAAAGTTTGCAGACGACTGCAAACTGGGCCATAGTGGAAAGTGCATCGGACATGGATATCCTTCAGAAGGGACTCACGGAAACAGATAGCTGGTGCCAGAGCCATGGCCTGAAGTTAAACGCCAAAAATGGATAGTCATACCCTTCAGGAAAAACAAGGTAACCCCAAGCTACCATATAGGTGGCAATCCACTAAGCACAGAAGAGGTTATCAGGGACCTGGGGACCCAGGTTGACAGTGGCCTTTCTTTTGACACTCACATTGCTAAAGTGGTTAGAAAGACCTTCTACATTGCCCACCTGATCATGAAGGGATTCACATCCAGATCTAGTGAGGTCATTGTTCCTCTGTACTCTTCACTTATCAGACTAATGATCGAGTACAATGCCCCATTCGGGATGTATCTCACCCGACATCTGCAGCAATTGGAGAGACCCCAAAAGTTCCTCACCAAAAGGATAAAGGGACTCCAAAATCTGTCATATGCTGCCAGATTGAAGAAACTCCAGCTCTATTCAGTCGCATACCGTCTGCTCAGAGGTGACATGTGCCTGACATACAAGGCCATGTCCAACCCGGAATTAATGGACATGCTCCACCTCAAAAATCCAAATCCACCAAAACCACTAGAGCAAGCGACTTAAACCTTAGCACGGATATAAATAGGACGTGCTGGAGGGATAGATTTATCACTCAGAGACTCCCTATGCTGTGGAATAAAATCCCGGTCCATGTGAGGCAGAGCACCTCGCTGACTCTGTTCAAGAGAAATCTAGACCTGTGGATGGGAGATCGTAGGTTTACCCCAGGAATCATATCTGTGTCACTGCTGGACAGAGGCACAACAAACTAATGGGCACAGTATTTTTTCATATAAGGGGTGGCGTAAGCCACAAAAATTTGGGCTAGGCTTATAAATGCCTTAGGGCAGATAGCCTAGTATAAACCTATGAACCTATGAACCTATAAAACGTCTCTTACACGGACTGGTTTCTGCTTCGTGGATCGCTAATATACCTCATTTGCATACCTTTCGGCTGTAAGTGAGGTATTTAGCATGTCCACGCCCAGTCCGTGTAAGAGACGTTTTAGCTGGTCTCTTACATGGAGTTTAGGGCTGTTCCTGGATCGCGAGGCTTGCATGGAGTGTTACACGTCTCTTACACTCCGTGCAAGCCTTCGTGAATCCTGCCCAAAGTGTCTGAATTCTAAATACTTGTCTCGAGTCACAACATCTAATTTTATAGTTATGTCTTTCCAGGGATATATTACACTGATAAGAGTGAAATATGCGGAAGTGTTAATGTAGCTTCACCTTCAGCAGTAAAAGGCCTGTGAGTGTGGGGGTGGGGATATCCTTCCAGCAGATTCAACACTACAAAACAATACACACTAGACTTAACAAATTAAGTTATTAGTCTAAGGTATGGATATAGCCTTACATATATTTTACTTATTTATTTGTTCCTTGCGAAACTTTTGCCAACTGCAGGTGAAGTTCACCTATGCAGGTTCTTTAGGTAGTGGGATATGATAAGTCTGAATACTGCTGCTGAAGAAATTACATGTGCTTGTTTCACTGGTAGAGAGAGAGAGAGAGAGAGAGAGAGAGAGAGAAGTTAAGAATTTCTTGATGGGTTGAACTAGATAGGTACAGTACTATTTGTGTATACTCATCCACCTTAAGTAATGTTTGGCAAACAAGAGTAGTGCACTATATCTCACAGTTGTGCATTTCAGCTTTCTATCCTTTAAACAGGACAATAAGCTTACAGAAGATATTTGTAGGTATGCAAGTTTGGGATTACTAAAAACAAAATTGGTGGCTTCCACAGTACAGAAGGACAGAAAGAAAAATAAACTAAACTAACAAGGGATATGTATATGCATGCAAGTGTGAGGTTACTGAGATGTAGGTTTACAGATGTTAGAGGGACAGGTAGAAAGCATATCTGTTAGTTCCCACTCTTTGCTACACAACATACAATCTGTAAATCTGATATTTAAGCAGTTAGAAAAGGCAGCCAGCTAGAGTGTGTAACTTATATGAAAAAAAGGAAGCAATTCTAGAGAATGACAAAAATCTTCACAAACAGAAACTCTCATATATTAACAATCACCTACTTTATCCAGTAATTGTGCTGTTTGTACAAACATGAAATCAGGTATTACAATAGAAGCCTTCAGTAGAAGTGAGTGTAAACATATATACATAACATAAACATATGCAACTATAGACTAGCAGGAAAAAAAAAAGAAATAACACTTAGTCAGATGGCAACAGACTTACTTGATGTAACTGCAGTACAAACAACAACAAGATTAACTAGCGACCAGTGTGCTGGGGGAGCCAGTAAAGGGATATGGGCATAGCTGGCCAGTGCAGGCTCATCCATCCTGTGGGGAGGGAGGAGGACCACACCTCTAAGGTCCCAGCACCTACTGGAGATAAAGGAACAAGAAATGCAGTGTATGGGCTGGGGATCTGTGATTGTCTCAGCGAAGTCATGTCTATGCAACGATCCTCATCGGGCATGTGTAGGGAATGAGCATGCTGAAAGGGGAAGGCATAGCAGGCACTACTTCTGCAAGTCTATATTTCAGCTCCTGAGAAAATGTTACAGCCAGAAAGCTCCTCATGGCTGCCTGAATGATGGCTGTAACACAACTGGTCACCCCCCTTTGTAGGGAATGAATGGGTACAGTTGCTGGTTGGTCAGTGGCTCAGTGGCATAGCTGGGTCTGTGATTTCAGTGAATATACCTGATATGTTCAGGTCTCTTCTTAATACTGAAATTTCCTAGAAAATTAGTCAGGATTGCTGTCACTAAATAATTACTGACATTTGAAGTTTAGACTTCCTATCCTCCAGGAATCACACGATAATTCACAACGTTATTCCAGTAGCACTCTAACTACATAAGACGAGTTTAAAATCTATGACTGATTCTGGGTCTTTGTCTCTTATTATTTTCAAGCCCGCCCATATTCTTGTGTTAAGATGTTGAGCTACAGTCAGCAGGTAGGGGAACAGAAAACATATCTAAATAATAATAACTGTGCTAAAAGGTATTTCTAAACTCAAGCTAAATATATGGCATCAACCGAAGCAGGTAATGTTATTAAAACTATGGAGAACAAAAAAAGTAGGACCCCACTCAGACCCACAGGAAAGAAAAAAAAGTTGACGATAAAGAAGAATATGAGAAAAGCTGTCAGTTGGTACCAGATGGATGTATCATCTAAAACATCTTCTGTTTCTAAGTGTTAAGATCCTGTTTCTTCAGATTATATTTGTTTACTTCCTATTTTACAAATAGGTATTTAAAGTAGTAGGAATGCATTATGCTACAAGTAGGGGGTTGTTAAATTATTGCATAATTTCACAAAGTTTTAGTATTATACAGAAACTATTATAAACTTAGCAGAATGTATTAACCAAGCATGTAGTCCATAAATTTATAAGTGGGTGCAGAAATGATGTCTTTGTCTGCACGTATAAGGTTAAATGAGATAAGGGGGTTGGTTGAGAAGGGTCTGTTTCCATTTTGGTTGATGGGCCAATTGTATTACAAAAGCAAATCCAAAAAGAACAAGAAAATCCAAAAGGATTCCCCCAACATTCAAAGATTTCACCAGTTATAATTGGCACAGCTAATATCATACAGCATGTACAACAGATGCAATCAAAAATGGCTAAAAAGCATGCACTCTCATCAATGACACCTGCAGCTATGAAAGAAACAATTAAGAGGGGAATCAGGCACCTCTCTGGCACTTCTGTTGGGGGTATAATATTCACAAATGTTTGGCAAAAGAATGCAACACAGATTTTGGTGATGGTCATTGGTGCATAGGAGGGTCTACCTTACACTAGAAATCTGATTAATATAAAAATGCACCATAATCGCAAAGTGTATGCCATAATTTTCACTAATTCAGTGTAATTTAAGTGTCAAGCAATGCAACATAAGCAAGTCACTTAACCAGAAAGTGCTCCTGGTCTGAGTCTGGAAAAAATGGCCATGTTGATCAGTCTTCTACCTCAGTTAGCAAATACAAACAAACAAACAAACAGACAATGTTAATATGGCTGGAAAGAGCAGTTGTTTATGTGCAAATAATCTCTGATGTCACCAAAAGTAAAAACAAGATGGCTTTTTGCAGTAGAACCTGAGGAACATAGACATATAGGAACAATATTAAGCAAGCTATCATGGGGACCATAAAAACTTAGCCATATAGACCTTTAAGCAGACACACTTAAATGACCAGATTGTAAAAGATAGCACTCTGTGTAAGTGACTTACTCCAGTGTAAGGTTTGCTATAAAGCAGGTTTACAATAAGAGCAAGTTTTAGAGCATTGGGCCCTAATTCTTGCCAACCTTTCCTTGTATTTACTATTGCGTATCTTCAGATGATATGTATTATAGACAGATAATGTCAACAGAACTCCTACTTAGAGGAAATGCAATAAAATCATACTCGCTGTGGACAAATTAGGCCCACCATGTTATAGTTATGCTGTCATTTAAATTCTGATACTGCTAAATTCAGGGTGTAAAATGAATCACCATATTCTCTGTCCCCCTTTTATTTTACCATTATTTCCATTAAAGATTTTACCTGCTGTCCCTTTTTATTTGACTGGCGCCTTTGGCCCAGACAATAGTAAATCACCTAAACAATGGTAATGATAGCACATTGTGTAGTCATTTGCACTGGACAGGAAGGATGCAAAAATGTCTTGTTCACATCAACTGTCATAACCATGAAGCTTAATCAGCATTACGCAGATGAACACGTGAAATTTCCCACTGTTAGGTACATACTTCTTTGGCCATGTCAAGAACAAAACATTATGTTCTGTCTGTGGAGTGAAGCAATAAAAAAAAAGTTCTCCAGGAGCTGAATCATTATTTGCTTACTAGAGCACATGCAATGCTGCCTGTTAACAGACTGGACGTGCTGGCACTCTTCCAAAGGCCTTGTCTAATTCACAACACTGTCTGCAACACTGGTGACTCATAACAGCACTTCTACACAGTTCCTGCTCTGTCTCATGCAGACATCATAATTCCTTCTGATTCTTCAGCAGTATGTCCCCTGTTAAACTAAGTGGTAACCCTACCTACTAAATTGACTGAGTTTTGTGACAAGGCTCTGTATGGCCAACCAGTGTGCCTGACTAGTAAGAATCTGTGAACTTCTAAGTCAGTGAAAAGTATAATCTCATGCCTGAAAAGATGACCACATGCAGGGAGTGCAACAATTATCTTTGGGGATGTAAACCAGTATAATGCAATGAGCTATAAAATCTATATCTTGCAAACATGCAATTAAAATTAACAACTTCCATTTGCTTACCTTATGACTCTAAGTGTCTCACCTAAGCAAATCAAATCTCTTAGATGTCCTTCCATACCACTGTTGCAGTACTCTTTACAAAAGGGATTCCCTGCCAAGAGTAGTCCAACGTCCGGTCATTATACCAAAGCCTTAGGATTTTAATAGATGTTTTACATAATGCACATGCTTCCTGCTCAAGACGTAGGGTATAAAGGTGATGTATGGACGTACATACCTCAGAAAGTTTTTGCCACCAGTCTGAATGCCATCATTGATCACCAGTCTGAACGCTTCTTCTTCTGTGCTGGTTATCGAGCTGTGTTTCAGATAAGTGCCTCTTTGGGGTTTCTTCTTATCATTTTTATTTTTTTGTGAGTTTACATGTCATCCAGAAATGGAAAATTCAGTGTGGGAGGCAGATTCCCTATAAAGATCATTTATAGTGTCTTTTCTGTTTGGGTGCATCTCATGACCATATGCAGTGTTCTATCTGCCAAGCGTTTGTCCCTAAGACCCTTCATAGTCATCTCTCCTCCTTGTCCATTTACTTAGAGAAGCAACATCTTAAATGTTTTTCTGCCTCTGTAAAGGCTCATTATACTAGGGCTTTTGTTTCCTCTGGTGCTTTGTTCAAAGGATTGGATACCAGGTCCATTCTTATGGCTGCTACTTGGATCTCTATTCATACTTTCACTAAGCAATAGGATTGGCTATTGTTTCTAGAGCAACAGCTGGCTTTGTCTTTGTGCCTTCCTCCTCAAACCTGAGCTTTTGTACTCTCCCATTTAGAAAAAATGCTGCAACAGTGATTTGCAGTATTCGCTCCCTGCCTCCTCCCCTTCTGCTCAACTCTTTTAAATCTGTCTTCCTGGCCTGGAATCCCTTTCCTTTTTCTTCCGGATGCACGTGTTTCTTCTAATTCCTAGGACTGTTGTTCTTCCTGAGGCTATTCAGTTCCGAAGTATGTACATCCATACCTCACCTTTATGCCCTATGCCTTCAGCGGGGAGCATATGCATGACATACGATGTCTATAAAAATCGTAAGGCATTTGTATAATGACCATTTGCAAAGACTTCTGCAACAGTGAAGGGAAGGACATTTACTGTTATGATAAGATTTTACACAACTGCACTTTCTTCCCTTGAAAGCAAGCAGTTTTTCCTGTTCATTTATTTATTCCCTGAGACAGTTCAGGGATGCCTGATCCTAAACTGGCTCTTGATGGACACAAGGCAGGAAACTAATCCCAGATAATATGCCGCTCTGCTATGGTATGTAAACTCACATTCATGTACAGACAGCAATAGGCAATATGCAGAGTTGTAATTAATATCCAACAAAGTATGCCCTTGGCAATGAATATTTTGTTGTGAAGTAAAATTCGGAAACAAAAAATAAAAACAATGAAATAAAACACGTACAGAGGGACCATAAAACACTTAATTTAATGGAACAAGTAATAAAAGATTAGCGGTTTCACCGTAGCTTCATCAGACCATTTGAAGATATAAAATTAGTATAAAGCATGAGTTGAAAATATCGGATGAGAGTAATAACAGATATGATCAAATCTTCAACTCTGTGTTTGTACATTGCAGTGATAGCGTTTTTTTTTTTTATTTAGCATAATTTTTATAAAATCTCTACTTCTGAACAAGAGGTAAGAAAATATTTAGGATCCTCCATAAAGGTACTTACTGTATGTATTTCCTTGCAGTGACTCTAGAATTCTGGTTTGCAATAGATCTGCTTAATTTCATTACACAAGCCTCAGTAACGGAGCCAAAAAAATGTCTTTGGGGAGGGGTTTACTACAAATGCTTCTGTGCTAGTAGCTTACAACACACTTGCTCGTTGCCACTTGCTGTAAATGATAAGTGCCCTAATTCAGTAACCCAAACCTATTTTATTATCTGGGCCCCCCACCACTGAACTGCATAGATCTATAAGAACCATAACTCTAACTCTAAAACTCCCACTTGGTCACTAACCCAAATTTTTCTAACCCTAATGTCCTTAATTTTCATAAACATAAAACTCCACTTAACTTACTACTCCTTAAATCTAGTTTCTGATTGCTATCTAACCCTAAACCTCCACTCCAACTCCCTTACTCTGAACTACTCCATAAACCTAATACTCCTTTCCAAGTCTCTAAACCTAAATTTCCCAATCACTCCCTAACACTAAAACACCCTTCCTGCCCTCTAAACCTAAATTCCCCAATCATTCCCTAACCCTAGCCTCTCCTTCTGCTCACTAAACCAAAAGCTCCCCTTCCTAAATCTAAATCCAGGTCCCAATCACTGTCAGAAACCCCCGTCTGTGTTCTCACCTCCTCCCACTCCCTCCTCATGGCTGCTGGACTTAACTTGCTCAAACTTGGCTACTGTCTTTGGTAAGATGCAGTAGCTTCACACTCGCTGCAAGGCTGCCACACCTCGCCCAAACATTTAGTGGAGTTCTACTATGAGTGACTGGCTGTGAGAGCTAAAGACATCCAAGTCCCTGGCTGCAATGCAGTGGTCCTAGAGTACCTGGGACTCAGGTGCTTGTAGTAGAACTCCTTTAAGATGTGCTTTAACTTGTTGGTCAAAAGAAGGAGAAGCAATAAAATGTGGTAGAAATGGCAATAGGTAGTCGAAAAGGGGAGTTCATAATGCTAAGGCCAGTAAAGATAATGGTAGTGCATGTCTGGAGAAGGACAAAGTAGGACAGGAAACCATAGCTAGCTAGCTGAAAGTAAGATATGAAGATGGCTTTAAGGAAAAGGCAGAAGGCTTATAAATATCACAAGTGATGTGGGGAAAAAGTAGTTAAGTAAGTAGAAAAAGCCAAACATATTAAAAAAAAACATTGTCTCAGCATGAATTAAGCAAAAGGATTCTTTATACACATAAATGAAGTGCACAGAAAGACTTAATAAGGCACTGGGATTTCTGAAAACAAGATAGAAAAACCTATGATGCTGACAGAAGGCAGGGAGCAATTTATTAATCATTTTTAATTTCTCTTTTCACAAAAATACTAGAACATATGGCACCTAATTGGAAGTAGATAGGTTTGAATTAAGAAAACAGATGGAACAGTGACAATGGAGAAGGGGTGATTGGAAGTCATGGCTTGTGGAACGTAAATGTGATCAGATGAGTTGTCAAAATATGCCTTTAAGCAACCGCCTTTGCAGCCTGTCCCTGCACTGCTAGTTTGTAATAAATGACACATCAGTCTCTCTACCATAAATTGAGACCATTAGCCCAGCTCAGTGATGTGCAATGATAAAGCCCTGAATATTGCCCAGATGATTCGAGTTTCAGAAGCAGATAAAGCACTGGAGGAACTAGTCAGGACAGGGTGGGATTGAGTGGGCAATGCATGTTCATTCATTCTGAGGGGACTGAGTAGTGGTTCCTGCCACTAGCTGCATTCCAGAAACATTGTCTTGCCTTACCATGCCAATGATTGTAGCCCTTATTAGCATGTGTATGCCCTAACAATTACTTACCCACAACTGCAGCTATGCTTATTGTTAGACCTTAATGTGAAAATTACCCTTCCATTTGTCTTAATTAGGGCTCCAGTCAAGCCCTTTGCAGGTGGGAAGATGTGGCAGTAATAGGGATTGATGCAAAGAGATAATCACTGGTGACATTCTCTCTCTCTTGTTGCCCCCTTGGGCTGTTAATCCAGACAGTCTGTGATGGGTCATGGCTCTCAAAGACCATGAAAACTCACTCCATTCAGTTCTCATTGCAGTCAGTGGCCATATTGCTTTCAATAAAATATAAAGATGCTGAGACACATTTTTTTTTATTGAGGGGGGCAGTTGTTATGGACAGCATGTGGGCAAGCAAAAATTATACAGAAAAAAAAAGAATAAATGCAAAACCAGTGACAATGAGTCCCATAACTGTGAATAAATGATTAAATAGTTGGTGTAATTCCAGGGGGATCCAGTATATTTCAGCATAGGACAAGATGCTTGACAGTCTATATTGCTTTGCTCTGATGGCCTGTACCTCTCGTTCCAAAGCTTCCACATACTGGCTAAAGCCTTTACTGTCCCTTAGTACCTTTTAAGGCAGAGTCCTTGTGAGATAAGTTTCAACATATCTAACATAGTCTCCAAACTGGGTCACATTAAGGTGGCTCTCTTCCTTGTCAAAAGCATAAACAATGAATTACCTGATTTTGAAGTGCTCCTGCATTTGGAAAGCATCCATATCTGCTCAGTTACTGGGACTTGGTTTAAATGCAAACAGGGCAGTCCCACTGTTCCTGGGTTTTGTATTTGTCATCTCTTCAGAATCAATGTCATCTGTGGTCAGAAAACAAACTGAACTGATCAAACTACAGGTCAGTATAGCTAGGATTTACTATCAAGAGAACACCTTTTTTGTTCTCTAATGACCACAAAAGATTTGTCTGTGTTCTGAATGATCTCAAATTAGCAGAAACTCCATTTGCTCTGGGTGACTTTAACTATCATTCAGTAAACTGGGACACCTATACTTCCAATGTAAGATACACCCTAATAGTTCTGCATTTAATAACCAAAAACTCCCTTAAACAGATGGCAAGTAAACCTACTAGAAGATATAGCATTTTTGACCTGATTATTACAAATATAGTAACCTCTTGCATTACTCCTGGTATGCCCTTCCCCAGTGAAGTCTTACCACAAGCTTGTGACCTTCTCCTTTAAACTCCTAAAAGACATTACAGCAAATCCCACTGAATTTAAAGACTATAAATGTGCCACCCTCAACCCACTGAATAATGAAATATCAAAATTCACTTTTAAAAGCACCATCCCGTACCTTAACACAGCAGCAAGCTTCATCGAGGAGTTATACACTCATTTATTAAAATGTATTGAACTAGAAGTAACTAACAGAACTAAGTATTATGGGAAATTCAGAAATAAACCACCCTGGAGGTCCACTCATGAATAAGTTCTACAACAAAAGGAAGATACTTCTTATATAGCAGATTCAACGCCCCTCTTTTTAAAGAAAACATCAAAAGCGTTTCAAAATATGGCAAAGACTTAAGGTCCACTAAAGGCTTATTTCTAAAGTTGAAGAAAATGATACATCCTTTTATATCTATGTTAGAAATATATGAAACAGTACCTTACATTGCTCAAAACTTACTCAAAATGCTGACTCAAAAGATATTGGCAACTTCCTTGCAAGCAAATTCAGTGTCAACTTCACCCCCTGAGACTTCTATCCAAAGTCCTAAAATACTTGAATCCCTTACTTCCTCAATTATCTCTAAAGATCATGCACAACAGAGTCCTAACCATGACAAAGACCAACACTACTTCCTCCATGGGGTTCTGACAACACGTCCGGTTGTTTAATCAGTAGTGTTAAATATGCCCTTGCTGATCCAGTCATTAAACTGTTTAACCTAAGTTTGCTACTGGTTTCATCCCTGATGAGTGGCACACAGCAGTGGTGACACCCATTCATAAAGGTGGCCTTACAAACCATGCAGGTAAGTACAGACTTACCAGTCTTACAAGCCTCACCTGCATCTGACCTCATAAACTACAATATAAAGTACTGTATTAGAATTTACCCCAATTGTAACTTTGTAAAGGGCACAGCCTGTTTACAGAATCTGGTAAACTTCTTTGAAAGGCTTACAGAGTCTGTAGATAGTGGCCATATGGTACACACAGCATACTTTGACCTGGCTGAGACTTTCAACACCATTCACCATAATAGCATCATTCAGAGGCTAAAAGTGTTAACAACTGGCCCATATGTAGTATCTGATAAGAATGTATGAAAATATCCAGTGGTGACCCAGAGGGCTCAGTACAGGGACCTCTCCTTCGCGGTCTTTACTTCTTCAGATCTGCAAACAGAGAACTAAGAACTCTGCTTAACAAAGTGTTCAGATGACTGCAAACTGGGGTTGTGTGGTTAAGTTACCCTATGACACTCAAACCCTCCAGAATTAACTCTGGCTAGTAAACTCTATGTCCACTAGAAATGAGCTCAAATTAAATGTTAAAACTTGTAGTATCAACACTTTTGGTTGACAGTCCTTTCCCTCATTAAAATTTATAGATCACACACCACCAAAAAATTAAAATGTTGTCAGAGGCTTAGAAAATTGGGTTGATAATACCCTCTATTTTGACCACTGTGTGGCTATAGTTGTCAGGAAATTATTTCATTTTATTTAGCATAACTGAACTGAATCTGGATAACATAAGGTATCGTGACTCTGTGCTAGGAGCCTTAACAAAAAATTCCACTCTCTACAATTACTCTTTACAATGAAAAAGCATTGGTATATGAATCATTTCAGAGACCTGGTTGAAAACCATTGAAAGTCAGTGCAGAATACTCCAGCATAAAGTGGGACAGACTCTCAACCCCACTCAGCTCAAATTTGTCAAGAGCAGGTCCTGCTTACTTAACTTAGTTTTCTTCTTCAAAATGGATAGTGAACTAGTGGGAGAGGGCAAACCGGTGCACACCGCATGTCTAGCCCTTGTAAAGGCATTCAACACCATCCCCCAATCAGATATGATAGATAAATGCTCCCATCTAAAAGTCAATCCTTATGTAACTCACTAGATAGAAAATTGGCTCACAAATAGAACAGTTCTAAATTCCACATACTTTAAAAATAATTTTCAGCCCTCATTTCATCTCTGAATGACATTGCCAATGACTATTTCTGCTCCTGGTCATGGAATATGTCCAGAGAAGAAAGAGAGAGAGAGCATTGTGGACTAGAGCCACCACCATGCCAGAGGTTAGGAGTTATTTTTGTGCGCCAGCCAAAAGTAGTTGATGGATGCAATGTAATGCCATGCCTGACCATGCCACGCTGGTTGTGAGGTCATACATCTGCACACTCATGATGCTTGGTTAGAGCACATGCACACCTTTCCAGATTCATATTTCTGAGTCCTTCAATGAAGGAATACATCACAAGACCTTATCCCACATGGTGCTCTTTCTTGTGAGATCAAGAAGAAACCCAGTGGGTGGCGGAGCTAGATGGCAAACTGAGAGCAGTGAATTTTGAGAGCTCAATAAACTAGTATAATAATATAGGAACATTTTATCATTTTCAAGTTTAAAATGTCAGAAATCTATAGATAAACTACTAAACTACATAAATATATGGAGATATACAAAAATATTCCTGTCAAGTAACTTGGAGATATATTGAGTCACTGAATATGAACAACTCAAGGAATTCTCATCCAGATGCTGCTTTGAAAAAAGAACTGCAATTGATGACATCTACCTTACAGGAACTATCTTTGAAGATGGATGGCTTTAAAAATGACTTAGAAAACCTCAAATTAAATTCTCAAAAACTGATACTCTCAAGGAACTATTACAGCAACACCATACACAAATAATAAATATAGAGACTTCTCTAAATAACATTGAAGGGAGACTCAAAGAGGAATAATTCCAAAAAGAATTTCTGCTTAAACAGAATACATGGCTGCTTAACAAAATAGATGACTTAGAAAACAGGGAAAGGAGAAGCAACATAAGGATCTTTGGTCTGCCTGAAAACAGTGAAGGAGAGGACATTATTTCATTCTTAACAACCTGGATTCCTGAATTTTTGACTTGAAAGAGGGGCTTTCATTTGGAACTGAAAGGGCACATAGTGCACTGAGGAAACTTGCTTCTTACTCAATAAATACTCCACCTAGATCCATAGTTATAACATTTCTTTCATTTCTGGACAAGGAACTAATATTAAACTCTGCTTGGAGAAAATGACCCTTAAAATACAATCAAAGCCTGATAAGGTTTGACAATGATTATTCGTCTATACTAGGACAAAGGGAAAAAGTCTGGACAATAATAAAACTGTTGAAACAAAACAACATTAAAGCACAGCTGGCCTTTCCAGCCAAGATAAAAATACTTTTTGCCAATGAGATGAGAACCTTTAATGACTTAGAAGAAGCTACTATATTCATCAAAAACAACAACATAGTGTCTATCCCAGAAGAAATGGAATGGATGGCCCCCCAACTCTTTAAAGAATAAAATAAACAAATCCTTGGACCAATGCTAGAAAGAAGAAACAAAAAACTGATTCCAAGATAGCTGTCCCAAAAAATAATTCTTACAACTACATCTCTCAAAGTATCAACTAATGTGGTACATCACTTGTTATCTGTTTTTATTTAAAAAAGGAGGGTTTCTTAAACAACTGAGAAACAATAATGATTTATTCAGAATGTTCAGAGTCCATTAATTCTTCACAAACAAAGGGAGGTCAAGATGCGTTACTATTTACATTATATATAAGCCAAACAAAGCAACATATAATATAAACATAGACGTTTCTATTCACCTACTTGAACTCAATGAATACTTATCTTGTTCATTTTTCATTGTTTTTACTTATAATAATTTAAGTAATTAATTAATTCAACAAGGTATCATTCATCAGAGTTCAGACTCAAATGTAACAAATTAACATCATATATAATAGCAGTACCAGTAGAGTGTTTTGAAAAAAAATCCTGTCATGGAGACTAATGCCTTCTTCAGTTAAAGTATGATTTAGAAATGTCATGTATATCCTGGTTGAATAATAGTAGCATGCTCTTAGTACAAATGTCATCATTATTCTGTCTAAATATAGTTAATATCAATTATGGCAGGTATCACAGCTACGCGTGCTGTTTGATCAATCCTGATATGGTATGCATGGATGCAGCTGTGTCTGGCAGCTAGTACAAATGACATTATTATTCTGTCTAAACATAGTTAATATCAATTATGGCGGGTATCATAGCTTTGAGTGCTGTTTGATCAATCCTGATATGGTGTGCGTGGATGCAGCCATGTCTGGCAGCTAGTACAAATGTCATTATTATTCTGTGTAAACATAGTTACTATCAATTATGGGAGGTATCATAGCTTTGAGTTCTTTGTGATTAAGCCTTACATGGTGTGTGTGGATGCAGCTGTGTCTGGCAGCTGTTGTATGTTGCCGTTTTCAAATCTGGGAAGCTATAAGTTGAAGCTTGTGATCAAGGTTTACTGATGCTTGTATACTAGGAATAGACTTTTGGTGTTTTAGCCTGGATCCAGGGGAAGGGGGTGGATGGAGCTGTGATTTGGGATATTTTGGCAGAGAATAATTTGTTTATAGATCTGCTGAGCGAGAGGTGGGAAGGCTGGAGGAATGTGTTGTCTCTTGTTGCGGCGGCTTGTTGGGAGGTTTTTTTTTTTTTATCTGTTTGCTCTCCGTTCTTTTCCTGGCTGCTGCCTTGCTGAAAGGAAGAGAATTTAGGCTTGAAGTTGCAGAGAAGTGAAGCTTTGCTTTATGTGCATCGCGAGCCTCTGGTATGCAGTACACAGACACACTAACAGAAACAGATGTTCCTCGGTTGCTATAGTAATGGAGACAGAGTGACGATAATGCTTAATGGCTCTGAGGAGCCTCCGAGATGATTCTCAGCAATGTTTTTGGTTTAAAAAAAAAATATATATATATATATATATATATATATATATATATATATATATATATATAAAATAAAATGGCTGTTTTAAACCACATGTACACATATTGATGGTCTCCCAACACTTGGTTTAGCTCATTAAGTTGATTCTTGTTTAAAAAAAAAATAAATAAGCATAATTTTATATTTCAAATGTATTTCAGTCCAAACACATTAAGGACAAAAATACAATAGCAGAACTTATGTAGCAGTTAAGATTAAATGCCACAAAATTTCCTGATGTTAATGAATGTGTAAGTATCAATAGTTTATTACAATTAAGAAATATTTTAGGTTAACATACATGGGCAGTGTTATATTTTAACAGAACATGGGGAACGTATTTTTAACAAGACATGTAAGTGTTTTATATAGATGAAAGCGCTTAACATGATGTTCACTTTACAAATTTAATAGAGAAATTGAGTATTAGAAGTAGAATCATTTCATCTCATAGATACTTTCAAATTCAAAGAAGATACATCTTTGTTGTTTTCCCATCAAGATCACAGATTTGACACCCAAACTAGAATAGATAAAATATTTGCTACCCATGGCTTACACTCTAAAATCATTAATTTCTCAATCGCTCCCTGCCCCTTTTCAGACCACAATTCATTGATACTAAAACTTCAAAATGGGTACAAACCATTAATCTTTAACTCCAAAATTCCACCATATATAACTAAAATTAAAGAGTTCAAACCCTGGTTGTTATCTGAATTACAGTTCTTTTTAGATATTAATTACATTACAGAGATAAATAAAATAATGATATGGGACTCATTAAAAGCTTATATATATGGTAAAATCCTAACTTAGTATAAAAAAATCAGAGAATGGGATTCTGAATTATTAGCTCTACAATCCAAACTTTTGTCAGTAAAAGCTGAAAAAAAATTAAAATCATTTGGAGATGGAAAAGAAAGTAGAAGTATTCAACAATAAATACAACGAAATACTTACACATAAAACTAGTTTAGCTTTAGAAAAACTAAAAATGAATACATTGGCCACTTCTCCCAAATATCTGCATAATTTATCCACAAGAATCAAAATACAATCAAAAGCTAATAACATTAAAATTATCTTCCATGAAAAGAAAGGGAAAATGTCTTGGATAAAGGTGACATTCTTGATGCCTATAGAAATCACTATATGGAACATTTCCAAAAAGAAAATATACATATTGATCAAGTAAATCTAGATGAAAAATGTTCTAATATAAAAAAAACAGAAAAATTAAAACTAGATCAGCAAGCACCCATATCCTACAAAGAAATTACAGATATAATAAAAGAGGGTAAAAATAATAAAGCTCCAGGTATAGATGGCATAATTATGGAAATATATAAACTTTTTCCTTCAAAGATACTATCCCTCTTCCATAAAACTATTAAAAATTCAGTCACAAGCTTTAATACCACCATCTTGGAGATATTCCTTAATCACACCAATCCTGAAGGAAAACAAATCCCGAAACCTCTGTACCTCATATAGACCTATATCATTATTAAATAATGACTATAAGATATTTATGACAATATTAAGTAACAGAATGGAAATACCACTATCCAAAACAATAAATAATGATCAAACTGGATTTATATATCAGAGACACACACACAACAATATTAAAAGGATAACTCCTATAGATTATGTTAATAAAGAAAATAAAGAAACACTCATAATTGGCATAGATATAGAGAAAGTCTTTGATTCTCTAAATTGGAACTATTTATTCAAAATCCCAATGCTATTTGAATTTCTTGCATCCTTTGTACATCTCCTAAAGAATATA